>NW_023416312.1:106415756-106502882 GCF_014176215.1 Rousettus aegyptiacus
CAAGTATTCTTACCCCTCCGCCAAATGTAAAACCTTTTAGGGAGATGAATATGGTGTTGATCTCCATTCCTCTCACTCAACTGCAATGAATTTCCACTAGTGTACTATACTGAAGATAAATTCTTTTGTTCTGTAGTGCAGATGGAGTGGGGGAGGATGTTATTCTAGGTTGATTTTGACAATGGCTCTCATTCTTTTCCTCCAGCCAGAAACATTGGAAAACTTTCTTAGGATCCTTTTGAATCTTATCTGGGGGTTTCTAGGGAGGGGAGGTGGGGGAGGGAAAGCCTGGAAAGGGATGAGAACACACTTATGCCTAAGGCCCCCTGGGGCTTCATGCTTGCATGCTAGTCCTCAATTGGTCTTTAGCAGTTGGGTAAATATTTCTAGTTTAATCTTCCTACAGCTTATATGGCATTCAGTGACATCTGTTCTGTGTACACAATGATCCAGTTGTTTTTCTATGCAGGTAGTTCTCTCTAGATTTCAGGTTACTTGTCTGCCCTTTGAGTTCAATTATCTGATAGGCTCAAGAAAGTTGTTCATTTACATTTTGTCCAGTATTTTCCTCATATGGATCAAAGTGATGCTCTTTCCACATCTCCATATATTCTAGCTGAAATCATAAAATACCATTAATAAAGAGATTTGAATAGTAATAATTACCTTATATGTTTACCTATGCAGTTATTTTTTGCAGACCTTCATTCATTTGTGGAGATCCGTATTTCCACCTGGTATAATTTTCCTTGTCTGAAAGACTTCATTATTCTTTTTTTTGTAGTGTGGATCTGCTGCCGATACATGTCTGAAAAAGTCTTCGTTTCCATTGACTTGATGTGGGACATTTTTAACTAAGAGGGCTCAACACTCTTTGAGAGGCTGACGGTGTGGGAGGAAGGACCTACGGTTGAGACTCTGCCGTACCTGGGCTCAAATCCTGATCTCTTGCAATTGTTTCCGCGTGAGGGGACAGGTTACCTCACCCGTCTGGCCCAGTTTCTCATCTGTAAAATGAAGGCCATTAAGAGTAGCTACGTGATGTCTAGGAGTAAGGGATGTAATAGGGGACGGGAAAGTACCAGGAACGGTGCTCCACGAGGGCTGGTTCTCATCATCATCGCCACTAGCCGACTGTGCCCGAGTGTGAGCTGCACACAGAACCGGCTACGGCCCGCGGGCGTGCTGCCCCGCCTCACGGAAGAGCTTCGAGCGGGGTGCAAGCGAACATCGCCCACGCCTGCGCCCTGTGCTCACCTGGCCGTGCCACCTGCTCTGTCGACCTCCCTGGTCTGCGGAGCTGCGGGGCGGACGCGCGTGCGCGCCCGGGGCGGGGCGGGGCGGGGCCAGCGCGCGCAGAGCCGGACTGCGCCTGCGCAGGCTGCGCCGGGCCCCGCACCTGACTCGCGGCCGCCGCTGCCGTTTGGGCAGGTAGGGCTTCGCTCCCGCCGGCTCCGAGTCCTGATTCGCCCCGCTCCCGCGTCCCTGGCCTGGGCTCCCTGCCGAGGCGCCGACACGCCTGCCGTGCCCTCTCCGACGGATCGCTGACCTCCCCGTCTCCGCTCCCGTCTCCTGGAGCCATGCCGCTGGTAAGCCAAAACGCGCCCCACGGCGCCGCAGAGGCCACCGCAGATTACGGCGACGGCCACGGTGAGGGCCAGGCTCCCTACAACTCCGGGCCCCCAACCTCCATGCCAGCTGCCGACGCCCCCCAGCGCCCTCTGGCGCCAGTCGACCCTCAGGGTACCAGCGCTTCCCAGGCTCCGCAGGACGCAAACGACCTCGAGGTCCTGATCGACGAGCAGTCCCGACGCTTGGGGGCGCTCCGGGTCCACGACCCGCTAGAAGACAAGTCGATTGCTTTGGTGAATTTCATGCGGATGAAAAGCCAAAGTGAGGGTTGTATTCAGCAGACAGAGATGCTGGACTTCCTCAGAGAATACTCAGATCAGTTCCCTGAGATCCTCAGACGAGCCTCAGCTCACCTGGATCAGGTCTTTGGGTTGAACCTGAGGGTCCTGGATCCCCAGGCGGACACCTACAACTTAATCAGCAAACGCGGTCTCCAGACTGCTGATGAGAGAGCAGAATCCCTGGATGTGCCAAAGGCAGGTCTCCTGGCCTTGGTCCTAGGCCACATCCTCCTGAGTGGCAACCGGGCAAGAGAGGCCTCCGTTTGGGACCTGCTTCTGAAGGCGAATGTATTGGACGATCCCCAGAGGATCACCAGCCTCTTTGGGAACTCGAAGAACCTCCTCATCGCTGACTTGGTACACATGCGGTTCTTGGAGTACTGGCCAGTGTATGGCACGAACCCCCTTGAATTTGAGTTCTTGTGGGGCTCTAGAGCCCACAGGGAAATCACAAAGACGGAAGCCCTTAAGTTTGCGGCAGAGACCCATGATGAAGAACCCTGGAACTGGCCAGAAAAATATAGCAAAGCCCTGGAAGCTGACAAGGCCAAGGAGAGAAGCCAGGCTGCTGGCTTAGAGTTCTGGTCAGAAGACACTATGACTGAAAAGGCAAATGACTTGGTTCAGTTGGCCATTAATGTCACTGAGGAGTTGCTGCCTATACATCAGGATGAGCTGTTGGCTCACACTGGCAAAGAATTCGAGGACGTGTTCCCAAATATCCTCAGTCGAGCTACTCTGATCCTTGACTTGTTCTATGGGTTCTCTCTGATCGAGGTTGACACCAGTGAGCACATCTATCTCCTCGTCCAGCAACCAGAATCAGAGGAAGAGCAAATGATGCTGGAGAGCCTAGGGAGACCCACCCAGGACTGTGTGATGACGATCCTGGGTTTGATCTTCCTGATGGGCAATCGTGTGAAAGAGGCCAATGTTTGGAATGTGCTTTCTCGATTCGGTGTGGATGTAGGGAGGAAGCGTGCCATCACCTGCAAGCTTATGAGACAGCGCTACTTGGAATGCAGGCCGTTGTCCTACTCTAACCCAATTGAATGTGAGCTTCTGTGGGGTCCTCGAGCTCACCTTGAAACCACCAAAATGAAAGCTTTGGAGTATATGGCCAGGATTTGCAGGAAGCGACCGCAGGACTGGCCAGAGCAATATAGGGAGGCTGTCGAAGATGAGGAGGCCAGAGCCAGGTCTGAGGCAACTGCCACATTCTTCTTTGGCCACATGTGAATTCTGGGGAAAATGTATCACTTCGATTGGATGGCATCAGTTAAAGGGACCCCGAGTAAATGGGCAGTGGGGCCCCGAATCAGAAGTTGAGCAGGGTTGGGGTGGGAAGTCCACATTGTGCTTGTTATCTGTGTTCTGTTTCTAATGGTATTTTTTCCTTATAATACACCCTTGAATTAGATTCTTAATCAGTGTTTATGAATGAAATTGGTGATTTGCCATCCCCGCCTCATTTCACTGTAAAAGTAAAGATTGCTGTGTAAAAATGTATTACTAATACTTACGTCTTCCTATGATGTGGAAGAGAATATTAAGTTGTTCCTTAACCATTTGAAATAATCAGTAAAATGGTCTAGTATAGGAGTTAAGTAACAATAGTAAAACACACACACATACACAACAAAAATAAACTATGGTGTACAACTTCCCTTTGTGTCTCCTGTTGTACAAAAAAAAAGAAAAAAATGACTGGCATTTAACTATTTGCTTCGCTGTTGCAGAATGTAGTGAAAAATAAAAACAATGAATTAGACCCCATGCTTAAGCACTCTTATTCAAACATCTATTAATCACCCGCCATGGTCAGAACAGTGCTTTATGCTGGGACTAGAGGAGTAAAGAAGACCCATCTGTGCCCCAGGGATTAAGGGGCCATGGAAGCGAAGCAACAATTACATTATTGCTGTGGCAAGTATTATAATAGGAGTAAGCTCAGAGTGCTATGAATCCACAGGAGTAACTCCCAGCTAAACTTTAGGTGCCGGGAGAGGATGGTGGAGAACGTGATGGGGTACAAGAAGGGCTGGGGAAGGGACAAGGATCTGAAGCGAAGGATGAATGGTGGAGTGGTCAGCGGTGACGGTAGTAGAAGATGAGGCGAAATGGAAGGCCGGGGACAAGTTGTCCTTTAGTGACTTCTTTTCTAAGACCTGAGGTTAGGGAAAGAAGGGAAGGGTGGTTCATGAAGTCAGAGGCACTATGTAAAACACCTTCAGGAGATTTGAAAATATCTCTGAAAGACAATGTTGGGCTCAAGGGAGTAGTACGAGAGAAGCCCATGGCAGAAGTAACAAAGGTCCGTAGCATCAAAGAGTGGGTCTTGCTTCTGCAGGTGGCTGGTCTCAGATCTTGGGTCACACTGAACAACGCACCTGCAGGGCCTCTGCATGGCAGCCTCTGTCAGCGCAGTTTGTTTCTGCACCGGTGCTGTCAAGGTTAGCGTTAGTATATTGATACTCTTCATCCTGGTCCCTCTTTACAGCTTCTAATCCTGCTTGTGGCTCTCCTCAAGACTTCCCTAGAGTGCCGGCAGGTAATAACCCCGGTAAGGGAGCCCTGGCTCATGGATGTCATGTGGAGGTCACCTGTGACAGTGAAGCGGGGAGCAAAGGAGGGGGACCGATCCCAGTAGTGTAAGTTACGCTTTCTCACCTCTCACCTGGTACCACAAGCTTTCTGCCCTTTCATCCATTTAGTCACTAGGGGTTATTCCCAGCTGCCACCTCCTACCAGATGGGATTGCGCTATAAGACTTTCCTCACATTTTCGTCAGCCTTGGGAAGAGAACAACACAACCATTCGCCAGGGGAGGGGACGAGAAGACGGAAGACATACCCTTTCGGGCCCCAAATGTCAGCACTGCGCAGGGGCCGAGTTAGAGCTGCCCACGTGGGGAAGCCACCGCTCAGGCGCACCCCATGGTTACCTGGGAGACACAGCTCCCACCATGTCTTGGTTAATCTCGCCGCTCATAACATTCCAAGGAAAACCGAACACCAAGGGCAGGATTTCCGGTGACAAGAATGCGAGCTAAAGAGGTTCTAGAAAATGCACTGGGAGTGGAGTTGGTGGGCAGGAAAGGATTCGACTCAAAAGCTTTAACCCTGAAGTAGAGTCCTGCCTGCCTCCTAAACTGAGAGCCTCACATTCTTCAGCCTCCTTGGACCCTTAATCTGTACATGCTTGTGAGGCAGGGAAGAAGGGGCAAACAGATTAAGGCACCAAATTTTTCTTGCTCTGACTTTTTGGATTGGTACAGTTTCTGCATCCGAAAGCACATCAGCTCTTCTGGACACACCAGGAGAGAGAAACTCGTCAAGGGAAGAGCGTGGCACTGGAACCGGCAGTGGTGTAAAGCTGCCGACTTTTTTAGCACTGAATTTGCGCCAAGGACTACGCTGGGTTTTTCACTTCCTTTAGCTCGAATCCTCCCACGAGTTCTCCAAAAAGTATTTTAATCATCCCATCTGACACTACAGGAAACCGAGGCTTAAGCAACATGCCCAAGGTCACAGAGCACTCATGAGAGCTGGGGTTGGAGTCAGGCTGCCTTTGGTTATGGTTCGCGCTGTTTCCAGGACTCTGCACCAGAGGCCCCCTTCAGCCTGTGCTACCTTCTCATTTGAATTTGTTGACTCTGAAGAAATACAAGGAAGGGCTGCATGCCGGGATGGGAGGGGCAAGACAACAGTCCTCCAAAGGAGGATGAAAGTGAGGCTGACATTTCTCCAGACTTCCTCATTCCATTGCTTGGGCTCCGTGAGAGCTCTCTACTCTGTCCTGGGAGTCTTCTCCGGTTTTCTCTCTTCCTGCAAGCTTCCAGCCTTATCTGCTGCCTTTCATCTAGGCATTTATGAACCTTCAGAAGTATTTGGCGACGTTTTTTCTTTTTGACAATCCTGAAAGAATAATGACCCGCCTTGCCCAGGGGAAGTCAGGATGCAAACATAGGAGTGGAAAATAGCCCCTTTATCACAGATTCCAAATGCAGTTTCCCAGAGGTGACAATGGCGAGAGTTACATGGAGCACATGTCTATGGTGAGGGAAAGGGAGTAGTCTCTCTGTGACTACACCCATTCCTTCGAAGGCCATGAGAGGCCTCACCTTTCTTCCTGAAGAAAATTAGAATTAGCATCCCCTAGAGAAAACACTTGGTAGTGGAAGTGGGTGTTGGTAAATAAAACTTTAAAAGGATGCTTTTAGAACACTGGACCAAATCTTCTTATCTGTATGAATTAACTTGGAAAATGGTAGCGTCTGGGTTTATTTTCACACTATTTGGGCCATTAACATCCACCAGGTATTGAAATTTTGGCAAAGTTGAGGCTTGCAGAATGGGCATTGGCTAGATATGGGCTCTTCATCCCGTGTATTCAATGCCATCCAGAATCCCCTTTGGGATCCTCTATGATTGGGATCCTTCCTGGAGAGAAAATGTTGAGAATACATCTATTTTCAGTTGCTGAGGCCCAGGGGTATCATCTTTGGGAGAACATGAGTGGACAGGAAAGTCTTTTACATCCCTTCTCTCCATCAGTTTCTGTACACACACTCAAGCCATAATAAAGTAGCCTTACAATCCAGGGGAAAGCTGAGCTAGACTGGCAGATGTGAACTTCAATGCAATTCTCCAAGCCCCAGAATTGCTCTCCCTAAATCCTCAATATCTAGACCAACCCCTAAGTACCCTTCCAGTTCAAAAGAGGATGCTATAGTCTCCTCCATTCCTAGAAGGACTCTCCAGACAGTGAGAGTTCTCACTCAACGGTTTCTTTTCTCCCTAATTAATACTCAGCCATGTCTTAAGGAACTCTCTGCAGGCAAGGTTTGAGGCTAGTTGCAAAGAAAGTTGGAAAGAATTATCAGAGTGGGCCCTGCTCCCTGTGACATTTTTGTTCTAGTCACCATATGCATACACTAAGCACATGATGAGGAGAGCGCAGTATATCAAAATTATTACAAACTCGATCTGGACAATGTCACTTCTTAGCCGTGCAACCTTGGGCAAGTTCATCAGCATCTCTTTCTAGACCACTTAAAGTTGCTTTCAAAAAGCTGTTTTCACAAAAGTAGCCAAGGGTCACACATCTACTCTCTGATGATATCAGAACTATAACCCAGGCCATTTGTATCTTAGTCTAGTGATATATCCATTCTGTACCACTGCTTTTAAGACTGCTGCTTGTCAACAGCTTGATAGCTGACTTTAAATAAATACTGGGTTCATAGAATTACCAGTATTCATTTTCTATTAAATATTTCAGGTAAATAATAGCCCCAGGTAGTTATGAACTAGCAAGGTTTAGCAGCATTAGTAATATAGTCTTTGCAGACGCCCATCCACAAGACACTTTCCTAGGAGCTTGTGGGTAGTCTTTTTGAATGTGACCTACAAGGAATCACCTGCTTTATATACTACTCAGGGAGTCCCAAACAGTAAAGATTACTTCCCTAATAAAGGGGAAGGCTTAGAAAGGGAGTTGGGAACCAAAGCTCAAGGACCGAGCAGCCTATCTCAAACTGCCTTTCTACTGAGGGCACTTGGTTTGGCCTAGATTGGCCAGGATAGGCTGTCTGTCCTCTGAGTGGCCATTTCCCTCAAAATATAGAAGAAAAGGCTGATGGCGAAAGGGAGGACACAGGAATGGTCATTGCTTTTGTAGGTTCTCTCTGTTTTGAAGCCTCGAGCTCCTTGGACCACAGCTCAGAGAGGCTCCCCTGCTAGTGAGAACTGCACGCAACAGGGTGCCCTGAGAGGCTCTCCTGGAGTGCTCTCCTTTTGCAAGACAAAGAGGAGATGTTTGCTTGTTGAAAGAGAATTGACATTACTCTACTTAGGTTGCTTGCACACATAGATATTCAGGGTAGGACTCTCTGATTCCCTGTTGTCCTAGCATCTGGATTCCAGGACCCTGGGCAGAAGGTCACCATTGTCATGCTCCTTCTTCACCATGCAACACCACTGTGAACCCTCGATGCAAAAAGCCCTGTCTTGCTTCCAGGTGGTGGAGAAGCACGACCCTTGGCACTGGGCCCGTGGCAGCCCCTATTGCCCCTCTGCTTCTGGCATTCCAGAAATGGCAAGAACGCTACCTTGTCCGGAACCTTGTGCAGGAGGAGTACCACGACAGGAGCTGAGTTAGGAGTGAATGCGACTTTGTAGTGTTTGGTAGGTCACAGAAAACGTGTGACAGGAAACCACTGGGGGCAGGTCAGAGCAGAGGAGTGATATATTTCACATAGTAAAGGCCGAGTCTGATGTGCTGACAATAGAGACAATGTAGTAACTGGGGTCCAAGTGGGAAAGTATTACAATGACAGAGGTGACAGATGATGTTGGATCATACCAGGTTGCTACCTGTGGGGGAGGGTGAAAAGTCTGTGAGCAAGAAGAAGGATGGACTTGCTATTTCCTAAGATGAGGAAAATATTAGCCATCCAAGAGATAATTGAGCATATGAGCCTGGAGTTCAGGAACAGGACTGGGTTTGAAATATTAATATATGGGGAGGATCAAAGTGATGGACCTGTGTGTGATTCTGTAATAAGTGAACATAAGTAGGAAAAAGAAAGAATCCGAGAGTCTAAACCTAGAGCACTCTAATGCAGAGAGGTCAAGGAAGTACAGAGTAACTAGCCAGGTCACTGAAAAGTAGCAAACCCTGAGGCAGAATGAGAACCAGGAAACAAATGTTCTGTAAATGAAGTGAAGAGAGTATTGCAGGAAGGAGGAAGTAATCGACAGTGCCAAATGCTACTGTTCATTCAATTAATAGCAGCGCTGAAAATGACCGTTAGATTTAGCAATGTGCGAGTCTTTGGGGACCTCAAGAAGACCAAAATCCCCCCCATCAACTGCAGTGTCTAAGATGAAGTGAGCAGACTGGAGAAGTGCATGCGTTTGCATCAAGGACCCTACCATATTTATGACGCTTCTAGGCACAGGAGGTACAGTCGCGGAACACAGGTTCACTTTTGTGTGTTTGGTAAACACGTGGGGGGGGGTCCCTGCTGCCTGGAGCCCTTTCCGGGGCTCAGTGCAGGGAACACACATTTTGTTCCAAACACAGGCCTTGGTCCCCATAGGGAACAAAGCTGGCCTGACCACCCCTCTTCACCTGGAGGTATAGGGATGAAGGGTGAGGGGGTAGCATGTTGGACCACCGAGAGCCCTAGTGGCCTGGTCGTCTGCAGCTAACACACAATGTATTTTCCTCCCAAAAGTCAAACCGTCTCCAACAGACACTACACTACACTGAGCATTGCTGGCAAATGACTGATTCATCCTCTTCTGGTTGCTATAGCGATGCGGACAGAGTTTTGCTCTATCCGTGAAAATGACTGGAAGGCTGTGAATATAGAGGGGGCTATTGAAAGGGAAGCGGTGAGAATAATCTAATACTCTTAAGGCCCTTGGTGATTAGTAGCCTAATGTCACCCTCATCCCCCGCATCCCCCAAGCAAGCTGTACCACCGCCATCACCAGAAAGCCAAGGAGCCAGACTGTGAACAGGGAACCTTAAACCAAATGACATACGTTTTTGATTGGTTTCATTTGATTGGTTAGCGAGTCTTCACCTGCCCACATTCCAAAGTATTCTCATAGTGCTCTATCTTACAGTGCTTTCTTTAGTGGGACTGAAGGGCAGCGAGCACAACGAGTACCTTCTATGTGCCAGGTAACTTATTAGAAAGTGAAGATACCCAATTAGGGAGGGTGTGCTGCAGGTGTGGGTTTGGGGTTATGGCAGGCGTCAGCGTAAGGGCAGAAGCTCTTACGTCCAAACCTAAACTTTCATTCTTGATCTGGTCAGTCCCTTCTCACTCCGGCCTCACTCTTTCTCCTTCCCTAGAGAATACAGGGGATAAAGGTGAAGTTGCAGGTGGGTGGTCGGCTAAAGCCCTGAGGAGCTCGGCTGCCTCCCCCTGCCAGCTCAGAGCTGCTTTGTTTTTGTTCCAGCAGTCTTGCTCTGCCTTCAATTTTCAACAAGACCCATAAGCAGCTTTGAGTGTCAGTGTCTAGGTCCTCAGTGGCCTAATGGCCTGGTGGTTTGGTTGCTATGGCAATCCTGCCAAGACCTTTCCCTACTAAATAAAATAAAAAAGGGAGGTGGAAAGGCAGGTGGCCAGCCTCATGGAGGAGGAAAGAAAAATTATAATTTGAATATTCTAATTACACTAATTGATATCTTTTGTGACTTAAAGCCCTTAAAAGGAGGCAAGGGCAACACCAGCCTTGATTGAAAAAGAAAGCTTCAAACAGGAAGGGAGAAGCTTTTTTCATTAGGCAAACTTCCACAGAATTTTCAGGATAAGGAAAGCACCCCAAGATTAAGACTCAGAGTGAACTCAGTAATTGACTCTGCTCATTACTCTGAATGTTATTTTAAAATTCCAGAGCAAGATCCTTGTGTTTGAGACATGTTGGCAGGGAAGTACCAAGAATTTTCCTGACGTTTCCCACGGTGACCGCACCCAAGTACTTGGGTCCCTAGGAGGTAAGGTGGGGAGTGGTTTGCAGCTACTCAGCTGTCCATTTCTTTCCAGCTAAGATCTACCACACGTATTCTGGAATCTGTAATCAGCTTAACTGTCTGATGACTCAGTCACAGCTTAATTGGCCCTGGCTTCTAGTTGTTATGGTGATGCAGTTGGGACCTCTGCTCACTAACTTAAAATAAGAGGGAACTCGGTATGGGAGGGAAATTTTAGATTGGCAGGAGAAAATATTTCTGAGACTAGCGAGAGTGATTGTTTCAAAATGGGAAAGAGGAGAAACAGGACAGAAATTTAAATGTAAAAGGAAAGTTGTGGAAGGTTTGTGAGAAAGGAATTTATATGTGTGGTCAAGCTGAATAAGGTCGAAATAAATTTAATCAAGTAAGTTAATTTAAATGGCAAAAGTAAGCCTTTGCAGAATTAGATTAGGTTTTCTCTTGCTAAAAAGGAGTGTTGGTCTGCTACTGATACTGTGGAGAAGTTTTCTACCTAGAAAGCGAAGATTCTGTTTTTTCATACAAGAATAAAGAATTAAGATTCTGTGTTTTATCAAAATAATCTCCGTTGTTTAACGTTGTCTTAATCGGATCATTGATTACTTAAAATCGAATCTCCTCAATAGTAAGAACTAACGATTGCTAACAATATATAAATTTCCGTATTTGTGTTTGAAATCTTTTATTATCACTTTCCTTAAATGCATAATTAAGCATTGCTTCATGAAGACTTACGATCCTATTTATTCAAATGTCCAAACCTTTTGATATATATTGACGAACTTTACAAAATTTAAATTACAGAATCTTGACCTGGGAATAACGTGGACGTTTTTCTTAAGGACCCCTGGAATACCTCAAAAGATTTGTTTTCTCTCCTTACGTAAGAGAAATATTAAACTAATTAGGCTTAGTTTGGTAGGTCGAAATTATATTGAAAGTTTTGTCAAATAAGAAATAACACTAAGCCTTCTTTATGTTGTATTCGTATATGTTATAAGTGCTCTAGAAATTAGGTGACATTCCTGGAAATCTGAGATGTCCTGACATAAGATGTCTGTCATTAAAAATGAGGCACACACTGAACCTGAGTATCAGATTGTGGCTCATGAGTATGGACTCTATTCTGTTTTTTTTCAAAAATGACTCCTCAGTGCCAGACTTTTGCCATTCTGATGTCCTTGTAATATGGCAACAGTCTGCTCCTAAATCAGACAAATCAAGATGGTTAAACAGTGGCTGTGAATTACATGAATAGTCGGGGCTATGGGAAACCCAAGACAGCCACCTGATTCTTCCCAGGGCATTTTTTTCCCAGTTTTTGCATTTTTTCATCCGCCGTGGTACATTTCCGCCGGACTTCATTCAGTGGCCACGCAGTATGGGTTGCCAATATGTTCTCATTGCCGTATGTGTTTTCTGGGTGAGTTGAAGCTTTCCCTGCCACATGGCTGATGCCTTCACAAGGACAAAGAACTTGTGAGAAAATGTTTCCCACTTGGGGTACACCTTCCACAATCTCTAGTGATCTGTGCTGAGGAAATCATATGAGCCTTGACGGATGGCCTTGTAAACTTGGAATTATCACTTGACCATATCACCCTCAATTATCAGGTGAGGTCAAGAGAACTAATGGGAACACTGCATTCAAGCAAAGCAAGTCTAATTGCATAGGACTGAATGAAATGATTAAATGGTTACAATATTTCTGACTTTTTGATTGAGGTTGCTGATTTTATTAATCTTTTATTTTCAGATAAAAGGAAACTTGTTTCTCTTAAACTACCTATGAGTTAGTAATTTGGTACATTTTACCTTTATAAGCAGAACTGAAACATTTATTTTCTTCTCTCTACCTGATCCCTCCAGAACTGGGAAACTCTCAATGACTATTAGTATTTTCATAGCAACATATTTCTTTGCATAAATTCAATAAGAATGTGTTCTGTCTCTCTCCATATAAATATCTATATGTATGTATGTATGTGTATATATAAATAAATAAATATATATATATATATATATGCCCGTGTATATTTCATAAGATTGTGGCAATTGGAATGTTTAAACAGGCTTTATGTTTTAAAAAGTTATGTTCATTTTAATCGATTGCATCTCTTTTATCTGATTGTATTGTGGAAATGGACATTGTGTCACACTGGGGAACTGGGGCATGAAGGCCGCGAGCTCTTTCTTTTCGCTAACAGAGAGAACGACTCGAGAAGGTCTTTGCGCCCTTTTGGGTCCATGCATTTCTTTAATATCACCACAAATATTTACTGTTTATCCCATCTGAAATCTGACAAGATATTAAGTGGATTTAATAACTTCTTTGAACTAAAATTTGGCCAAATTGGAAGCTACAGATTCAGAGCCTGATAGGAATTGTTTTTACTTTGAGCCCCCTCCCCAAGCTATTTGATTATTACACCAGGCAGGTGTTAAGGGTGGAAAATTTTCAAATGGCCAACTTCTGCTTCCATTGTTTAATGTTAAACAGGGTGCAGTTCTAGGAGATATTCTGTGCAAAGATATGCTACTGTTAAGGGTGTCCTTATCCTGCGTTAAGATATGTTAATGGCCAGCCTCTGCTTCTGTAAACCTGCTTGCTTGCTGGAGGGGGTTTTCGGGCTTTTTAAGCTACTCCTTCTAGATGCTCGGGGCTGATTCTCTTGTGGGGAGAGTCAGTCGCCAGCCAGCTAATAAAGGCTCATAATGAATCTCAATTGGCTTCGTGGGTCTCAAATTTAACCGCACCACAACACAGGACAATATTGAGGAAAGAATAGTTTCTTCATCCCCCAAAATCTTAACTAGACATTGTGGGGCTCAAATGAGCCAAACTGATGACATAAGCCAGGGAGCAAGCTCTGAAAGTTAGTCTTGAGAATAACAGTTGTGCAGTTTATTTTATGAATTTGAAATTAAGGAAACATGTAAGGTAGATTACATGGAGGTGGGAGAAAGCAAGATGGGGATTGGATTACAAGATAGGGGAGGGGGTTTGGGAGGCTAGGAGAATGGGGTGAAGGGTTAAAGTACAAATTAATAGTTGATAGCTGGGCACGGGGCGCATGACAGAGGGAATGCAGTTCGCATTAATATGATGGCTGGGTGGAGGGCCAGGGGAGGGAGGGAGCAAATGGAGAATCATTTTATGAACTATATAGATGTCTAACTATTGTACTGAATACTTGAAACTAATTCGAATAAATAAATTTATTTTTAAAAAAGATAGGTAGTGATCTTGTTGACTGTGTTCCCTCTTGAGAATGGTTAGTGGCTTATTTCAAAGGTTGTTAACCTAGATCACAGAAACAATGGACAGGGCTGGCTTAAGGCGAAGATAAGCCTTTCAGTAAGGAAGCTACAAGCCTGGGGTGTGACTGCAGCCCACTGTGTGAGGTTACCTTCCATAAGAGCCCTTCTTTCGCCCACATAGTGCATACAGTATGATGTTGATAATGCAGAGTAAGATGAAACTCTTTCGAATGTTGTTTGTGAACAGCTTTTAATGAATGGCAAAAGTACTACATAAAGGAGTTATACAAGGCAATACACAAGTGTACTAGTGGTCATTGCTGGGTGGTGAACTGGGAGTGATAGTTGCCTTCTTAATTTCATTTGCGAAGTTCTCAACATTTATACACTCAGCAGCTTGAGATTCATTTATTGAACAAAACAAGAAAGTTAAAATAAGCCCTACAGGAGGCTTGGTACAATGGCTAAAAGAAAAAGTCATACAGGAAAGTTTACCAGCAGGCTGGTAAAGCCAGTAAACGAAACAAGTGGGAGCTGCAGGGCCTGCTCAGAGACAGGCCTCGGCGGCGAAGCAGCTTGTGTTTTGATTCTGAGCAGCGCTTTTTTTTCCAAACACAAAGGGTGGAGGGAGGCGCGGAGCTGCGAGCGTCCGTGGCGCGATGCTGCCATCTAGCGGCCACAGTTTCACTGAGCCAGCAAGAAGGTCCGCGGGGACATTTTCTTTGCGACCCAGAGCAGTCCACAAAAGGACCTAACCATAACAGCAGAAAAGGGAAAGCGGCAGCAGCTCGAGCGGGGAGCCCAGGCAGCAGCTGGTAGGGGCACCAAAGAAATCGCTTTGCAGCAGGGTCCGTACGGCGGTCTCCCGAAGCCCCGCCCCGCACAGCCATAGCAATGGCGGCAGGAAGTCGCCATTGTGCCAGCGAGGCCCTTCCGGGCGGGAGCGCTCTGGCTGATGGGAAGTGTGGCCCTGTGTCTCAGGTTGTGTGGCATCGGGCGCGTTCTTTACTACCCACGGCCAGTTTATTTTGTGGACAGTTTCTTACGTCCCTGTGGTGGCAGACATGACTGGGAAGAGTGAGAGCGAGGAGGGGGAAAGACGCCAGTCCTGGGACCCATTCTAAGAGTCAGCTTGTCAACAAAAATTCCAAAATAAATTAAAAGACATTTTTACTTAAATATGATTTGCAAACTGGGGACATAGTCCTGGGTATGAACCAAAGACATGTTTCAAAACGGAGGGTGTGGGACAAGGTTTTTAAAGGCAAATCTGTAAGGAGCTTATGATCAAAGAGGTGCGTTGCTAGAGGAAATGGGACCATAAACTTACATTATTCATTTTCTGATTGGTGGGGTCAACTGGATTTTTCAAGGTCAGCTGACTCAGTGGTCAGCAAGTGGGGTTGTTGGATGAAACAATGAGAAACATGATTAGGCACTTGTTAACGTCCTAGTTCTGGTTCAGGCTTGTTCAACAAAAAGTTTTTGGGTTACTTAACAGAAATCCAACAGCACAGAGAAACTGTTCGTTCTACAGGCAGTTTCCAAGTCCAAGGATCACAGTCATGCTCTGTAAAGTAGCGTCAGGATCCAAACTGCAAAAATGCAAATGTTCAGCCACAGTTATGATATTAAAGTTCTTCCAAGTCCTCAGTCTGGAGGAGAAATGTGAAGATCGACATGCGCATTCCTGCTGTACAGAATTCCCAAGCCAGCTCTGTCATCTCTGCCTTCAGGTTATTGGATAGGCGATTTCTGCTGTTCCTTTAGTTTATGGGTCCAGATCTGGGTGCTTGAGTGGAACTAGCCCTGCAACCCCTCTTAAGGGCCACCCATCCAGCCATCCACACATCCGTTCATTTATAAAACAAATACTCATTGAGCACCCATTATGTACCGGACACAGTTTTAGATCCCAAAGACCCAAACCACTTAAAAACACAAGAGGTCTGTTCTCAGGGATAGTTCCTTCTAATGAGTGGAGACAGAAAATAAATAAATTACTGTGTTAACTTCAGATAGTGATAAGTGACACTTAGAAAATAAAATGGGATGATGTGACAGAAACAAATGCGATTTTTTTTTTACTGGGTGGTCATATTTGACCTCTTCAAGGAAATGCCAGTTGAGAATATTAAGGACTGGTCCTGTACGGTGTTGATGATGACACTGAAAAGAATAAAAGCTTCTTCCTGGTTTTACACTTTTTCATGCCTTATCAATAGATTAGATTAACACCAAATATAGAAATGTTTGCTGCTTTATTACTGCGGTAGCTCCTAGACTCCCTAAGCAAGTATCAGAATAGAAAATTCTTATAGACAGACAGTGGGTGAGGATCCGGAAGAGCATGGACGACAAAAACTACGTTAGAGCCTTGAGTATTTAGGTGAAAGTCCTTTTTCCACTGAACTCCAAAGAGCACAAAAGGCAGGGAAATCTGGTTCTGTTCATCTTTGTGGCCTGCTGTCCCTTGTGATGTCCTTTTTCTACAGGTCCAAGGGTGTTATCCTTTCAGATTAGGTCACTGTGAGGCTTTGCTTTGTTTTAATGGA
The DNA here is from genome assembly GCF_014176215.1 of Rousettus aegyptiacus. Classification (NCBI taxonomy): domain Eukaryota; kingdom Metazoa; phylum Chordata; class Mammalia; order Chiroptera; family Pteropodidae; genus Rousettus; species Rousettus aegyptiacus. The sequence continues at coordinate 106,432,000 of NW_023416312.1, forward strand.
GGAGTATGTCACAGACATGCAGTACTATCAATGGGATACTAGTGGGATTTTAATTCACCATTAGATTGGTAATGGCAACTACCTCCCATCCTAGAACATCCATAATGTCTTCCAGAAAAAGAAGCTATGAGCCAACTCACTGGGACCTTTTTAAAAAACAACAATCATCGCTGTTGTTATCATCCATCTCTGGTTTTCTCCATCCCCATGAATCCACCAAAATTTCAAGGCTCATTCCTCCAGCCTGCCCAGTATGACTATTCCCTCCCTAATTGGATTATCTCCCAACCTGTACTGCTAACCCAGAAAGGGGAAGTGGAGTATGAAATATAAGAGAGGCTAGACTCTCAGGGGTACTGTGGCATCTCCAGACCTTCTCCATCTAGAAGGACCCTACCTAGAGGACTGATTCCCAGAATCACCTAGAAAATGCCCTGATCAGGCCAATGTATAGCCACTCTTCGTACTGAATGTACTTCTCAGTAGTCTCTTTTCTAGGAGAGTAAGATAACATAGCATGTAACCTACTACCATCGCATTAAATGGTATCACTTGCTGCATTCCAGACATTGCTGGGCATGTGTGGTTACCTGAGAAATCAGCTCCCCCTGACCCTTTCCCATACAGCTCACCCTTCATGGAAAAAGATGCTTAACCTCCAAATTAGTCAAGCTATAGCAATTCCTTAGCCACAGTGAGAGACTATTTCTTTCCTATGAGAGGACTATTTGATTGAGGGACTGAAAAGGATACTAGGAAATGACATCATAAGGAAGAAAGAGGCAGGAAGCCAGGCTTGGCCCACTATCAGCGCCGTGGCTGTTCGAAGGAAGTGTGCTTCTGAGGGCGGGGCTGCATCTCTTACTCAGGTTTGTCTTCTGACCAAGCTCCCATGGGATCGAATACAAATCCAATAAGGGGCTAAGAGCAAAAACTTAAAAGAGTTGTTTTCATAAGGGTAATGAAACAGTGCCAGTCACTCAGTACAATGCAAACAGCTCCCCCTCGTGGCCGCTAATCTGTGCAACATATGGGCCTGTGGTCAACAACATGGGATGGCCTTGTGTCACTAAATACCACAGGAGCCACTGTCAGAGAAGTCTACTGGTTATACGTGGGTCCAGAGCCCTGAAATCTCCTGTAGATGTGGCTAAATCAGACCAGGTGTAAACACTAAGTCAGCGGAACTGTCATTCTCATCCCTGCCTCTTCTCTGTCTGCTCCAGAATTCCTAGTGAGCTCCATCCAACCAGGATGCGATGGTCACCAACGTTGTTATCACCTGGCTTAGGCAGGGGACAGGCTCGATGGCATATCCTGACATATGAGTCCATATTTTTGCCCAAGAATGGAATGGAATGACAAAGGAGAAGTGAAATACAGATGTGGGGAAGGCGTCAGAGGCTCTGATTGAAGAATGGATGAAAGTCTTCAATAAACAAATTATTTTATCAGTCAAAAAAAAAGCACAACTGAGACAAAAACTTTTCCACATTTCTAGCTGATAAAATTTAGAGACGGAATTCGGATTATCAAGTGTTAATAACATTAAAAGCTGTTTTGTATTTCTATGAAAAATTGCTCTGTGATTATAGCAAAGGAAAACAGGAAAGAAGGAAGAGAGGGAGAAGAGAGAGATGAGAGAAAGAGTGAGAGCGAGAGAGCAAGAGTGAGAGCGAAACCGAGAGCGAGAGCGAGAGAGAGAGAGAGAAAGAGAGGAGAATAAAGACAAAGGAAGGAAAGAAGGGAAGGAAAGAAGACTGACTATATAAAGAGACCAGCCATGGGCTCAGCTCGTTTTTTTGTTTGTTTGTTTTGTTTGTTTTTGCTTGAAACCCAAGGCTGCTGCCTCTTAAGCCCAAAGTCTTGGCTGTAATATCCTGGTATTGTGCTTTCTTTGTGGATCTTTCAGAGCTTCCCTTCAGGAAAGCCTTTGACACACTGCAGCAAGACAGGCATGACTGGGATCTATGGCCAACCATCTGGGTGACGCTTTTATCTCCTGCTGTTTGGGAATATAGAAGCAGTCCGCTTTTCTAATCTTATAAGGACCCAATTCCTGATCTCTTCAAGTATCTAAGGCTGTGAGCGCTTGAGTAGAGAAAAGTTCCCTTCTTTGAAAAAAATTAAAAAAAATAATCTTATCTTGGAAGCTAAGCAGGGTCGGGCCTGATTAGTACTTCAATGGGAGACCACCTAGGAAGACCAGGTGCTGTAGGCATTAACTATGCACATTCTACACACCTTAATAGCTTTTTTCTTTAATTAAAGGTAATGAATATGTTCAAAACATTGGATAAAGCAAATTCCCTAAGTGATTCCACAGGTAAAAGACCAATAGGGTTTCTTGGAATTCTATTCATGTTTACGTGTTATGCATTGATTTGCCCATCATCTTGAGACTACCCTTCCCTTTTACTGTTGTCTAACGAGCTCCTGGTCAGGCCTCCACATTCACTAATCTTTAGCATCTAGGTCAGATTGAAGAGGAATTTTCCACTCAAATGGCTAATCTTGTAATCAGCTCTATGCCCTGCTTCTGTGGACATGCTTGCTGCATAGGCCGAAGGGCAGAGTGATCTCAAGATCAAGTGAAGACTCACCCTCCCCTATGGTTGTTCTGTCTCAATAACAGACATGTTACCTAAATTCCTGTTCGAAAATCTCATGCTGTGTAACTGCCCGTAGTCCATAGCAACTCCTGCGGTCCGTAACCATATGAGGACAAATCAACCAAGCAGCCCAGACAACTGTAACAGCACAGATATAAAAGCAAAGTTGTCCCTGAGCTTGGGGCCCAGTTCTTCAGAGCGCTAGCTCTTCTGGGACCACCGGTGTAATAAACCTGAGTCATCCCACTCTCTGAGTACTGCTTGGTTTCTCGTCGGTCTTGTTTCACAACATTTCTGCAACAGGATTATCCATCTTAAATTCAGACCTCTGGATTACATATGGACTGCTACCGTTGCAAAATCACGTCCTGTAGTGTTAGCGATTCCCTGAAAATGTCCCTCTATCTCCTTGTTAGGTTGGTTTTCCCTCTCATCTGAGCTACTATGCTGGACTTCTCAAGACATTCTTCTTCAGACCAGACTTTAACACATTTCCTTTTGCTCTTAGCTGCCCTCTTGTGCTTCACAGAGAAAACATAAAGCATCTGGAGGGAGCATCTCAATTTCCTGTATTTGCTGCCTGTCTTAATTCAGTTTTTCTGGAGATACGCCTAGCTTACCCTCCAAGACAATATTTTGTATAAGGCCAATTCCTCAGTACATTTAACTCTCTCTAAATCTAAAATAATAATCTTAAAAGTCTGTAAGGTTCTTCAAAAAATTAAAAATTAATCACCACATGAACCAGCAACCCCACTTCTGGGTATAAGTCCAAAAGAATTGAAAGCAGGATCTTGAAGTGATATCTGCACACCCATGTTCATAGCAATATTATTTACAATTGCGAAAAGATGGAAGCAACCTAAATGTTTATCAAAAAATGAATGGATGAGCAAAATGTAATATATCTATATTCGTTTAAAAAAGGGAAATACTGTCAAATGGCAACGACATGGATGAACCTTGAGTACATTATACTAAATGAAAGAGCCAGTCACGGAAGGCCAAATACTACATGATTCTACTTACTTGAGGTATTTAAAGGAGTCAAATTCATGGAAATAGTAGTATGGAGGTTGCCAGAGGCTAGGGGGACGGGAAATGGGGCATTGTTGTTTAATGCGAGCAGAGTTTCAGTTTTGCAAGATAAAAAAAATCATGGAGGTGTGCTGCACAGCAATGTGGATACATTTAACACTATTGAACTGTATACTTTAAATGGTTAAGATGGTAAGTTTTTAGGTTATATGTATTTTACCAGAATTTTAAAAGTCCTTGGACCTTATGTGCCTTTTTAGCTTCAACTCTTTGGAAGAATTTTCAATGGTAATTGTCATCTCTCCTTTAAGTGCCACTTCCTTCTGAACCTAGTACCATCTGAAATCTATACCTAATGTTCCTTCAAAGCTGCTCTTGTTAAGGTCGTTGATGACCTCTCAATGCTTCTGGGCTTAGCGTACTCAGTGCAGGTATTAGACAATCTTCGTCACTTCCTACTGGAAGTTGTCATATCCTTTGGCTTCTGTGAGGCTCAGTCTCCCTTTGTTCTTTGCTGATGTCCCACTGACAAATTTTTTTTTGGCCATTTCTTCTTCATAAATAGTTCTGTTCTTGGCCTGCTTTTTGTGTCTTTAGAGTTCTTCATAGTTTCCTTGGGACAAGTCAATTAAACCTAAAGTATTAGCTGTCATATTTATATCTGTGATCAGATCCTCCTCGAACTAGTCAATGCTATCTGAATGTGCCTTAAGGTCTTGAACTCCTCAAATTAAACTCGTCCTTTTTGTAGCTCAACAAAATTCATCCCCAAATCCTATTGTGAATACTGGGAGTCATACTGAAATCCTATTTCTTCATTATCCTACAGATCCAATTGGTCAAAAAGTCCTATTGATTTTACTTACCTTAATTCTCAAAATTATCCAATACCTTCCAAGTTGGTCTTCCTGCCTACAATTTTGCCTTCCTCAAATTTGTCTTCGACATTTGTGTTTTAGTGATCTTAAAATGTAAGTTTGATAGTGAGGCTGTCTACTCAAAGACCTTCAGTAGCTTCCCACTGCTTTTAGGGTAAAGTCTTAATTCCTGAATATCAACATACAAAGCCCTTTGAACCTCCCCAAATCATAGATTACTACGGTCTTTCAACAGCTGTGTGGCGCAGGCACAAATGGAGCGTGTGAGTTCAATTCTCTGCCTGGCACTCTGTGCGGTGGGCATGAGAAAGCTGCGTTATTTTGACTCAGGTTTTTCTCACGATCATCACTAATACTGAGCACCCGCTCATCTCAGACGCCTCTAGGAGCGCAGACTGCGTAGCAGCAGCACTCCGGAGAGTGCGCAGGGCGGGCGAGGAGGGGCGGGGCACTTCCGCTTCCCGGCGGGGGATGCTGCGCGCAGGCGCAGGCGCTGAGCGCCGCTCTGGCCAGGTCCTCCCTTTCCAACAAGTGCGGAAGGCGCTTCCATACAGCCATTTCCGGGGAGGGGGTCGCGCTTTGTTCGCTGCAACATGGAGGCGAGTGGCGGAGCAGAGGAGCCGGTGAGACGCCGTTCTGTGGTCGGGCGAAGGGGAAGGTCGAGCCGGGGCTGGCCTTGAACTCTCCCTCCCCCTTTTTTTCCTTCCCAGGTTTCCGGGGAATTGGTATCGGTGGCTCACGCTCTTTCTCTCCCAGCCGAGTCTTATGGCAACGATGTGAGTATGGCTTACCCGCAGCTCCTGTTCACCCCGCTAGTCCGGGGTTTCTGCAGGGCCCGCCACCAAGTCGTAACCCCTGCCCAGATATCCTCTGTGGGCACTCCACGTCCCCCAGAAACCACGCCTCCTCATTCTAAGCTCTTTGGTCCACAAACGCAGGACTAACGTCCATGGAATTACTTCACTAACTTCGCTGCCCTCTAGAAGCCCCTGTGAAGCATTTAAATACCTCGATGTCTGGGGCGCAACCCGTATCAATCAAGTCAGAGTATCTGGGAGGTGAGACTCGGGAATCCGTATCTTTAAAAGTCCCCGAGTGATTCCACTGTACGGTAAAGGCGCACTGGCTTATACTGTGTCCGGTTTAGATTCTTAAGGAGAAAGCACATGATGTATTTTGAGGTACGAGATACAGGGGTATGAGGATAGTGATCACACTCAAATAACTTGTGATATGTTAGATGAATGAATGGATCAGGGCATAAGACACAAAGCAGTTTAGCTGAAAAAGAAACCTCTAAGGAACCAGACAGTAGAGGAAGACTTCACTGACATGGTGGATCTCAAACTGTATCCTCACACCGAAGGTGGACAAAGTACATGAATTGGCGGTCGAGCCAAGGACATGGTGGCAAAAATGCAAATGGCTGCTTCTGGGGTCAGTGAAACAGACCCCTCCATATGAAGTGGGACATCCTAACAGATAAGCAGGGCTTTTATGTACTTATCATCGACTAATAACTAAAGCGGTGGGTGCTGGGTAACACTTACTTATAAATTATCCTGCTTCGTGATACTGATTCGTTTCTAAGTGTTACAGGATGGGGAATTTGCCGTTAGATAAACATGATTATAAAATGCCACACTCTTCAAAGTGAAGAGTAATTTTACTTCCCCTGTTTTGTTCTCTCAACAAGTCAGTCATCTGCATTTATTATTTCACTTTTACAATATTGAACCCAGTCCTGAGGCTATTTACTGTTTTATTTAGTCCCTCGCATTTTCACTAACTTTCGGAAAAATATGGCCAGTGGCTCATTCTGTTAGACTACGAAGATAGCTTCTTTTGTTTGTCATAAGAACAGAAGAATTAGTGTCCAAAGCCAGTAGTCCAGTTTTTATCCTTTGACAGTGATGCCAAATTTGGTAGCCCTCCTGAGCACCCATCCATAGACGGCCTTCATTTGTTCTCTGGTAGCAAGACTGGGAGATTTCTGACCAGGCATTCTTTCCTCCTTTGTAGCCTGATATTGAGATGGCTTGGGCCATGAGAGCGATGCAGCACGCCGAAGTCTACTACAAGGTGAGTCGTCTGTCTTCACTATTAAGCAGAATGAAACATGTACTTGTACTGTGTGGTTCTGTGCTGATCATTATTCCCAGAAAGTTAAACAGTTGTGTTTTGGAGATAATTTTTATTGCTGTAAAATCTTACCTTCAGAGGACAGGAGTGTAGAAACAAATTCTGTTTTGACAATAAGGACTTGTGACTCTTTGCCTAGAGTTATGTTGCTAACTGACAAAAGGCTGCCTGGCATTCAATAAATGTTCGTCAACTGAATAAACAGTCTACAGAGGGCAATAACCAGGCAGTACTAGAGCCGAAAGTGTTCGAATTGGTGGAAGGGAATGTAGTATGTTATGGCCCTTCACAACTATGTCATGATTCATCCACAACCTAGGCTGTCCATACTTTGTAATGAACTCTTGTGCCCTGAGACCCATTAGGGTTTTCTGGGGCTGGCAGAACACAAGTGGAGTACATTAGAGACTAGCATATATCTGATGTGTTTTTGTCTGGCAGCTGATTTCGTCAGTCGACCCACAGTTCCTGAAACTTACCAAAGTGGATGACCAAATCTATTCTGAATTTCGGAAAAATTTTGAGAATCTCAAGATCGATGTATTGGACCCAGAAGAGCTCAAATCAGTGTCAGCTAAAGAGGTAAGAAAATCTTATCTTAAACATTGTCTAGCATCTGACCAACAGTTACTGATCGTGAAGGCGTTTTTATACATTTAAGTTCGGAAGAGGGGTTCAAAGAAAATATGTAAAGAACCACAGCTCTTACATAGTTATCTAATAAGTTATGAATGTTTTTCTGGTCGTGGGTTTTTCACATTCATTGAATCTATTTTTCCTCCTTTTTGACTTTGACATTACATCCTTGAACACCGAACCCTTTCAAAGGAGGAGGAATAAATTTACTTATGTGAGTAGCTTAACCAGAGTGCGCAGAGGGAAGATTGGCAAAGAGGATACAGGGAGGTATTTGGATTCTCTGGATTTAAGTTGACATTATCACAGGCCAATGCCATAATTAATTGAAAATCTTGTGTTTTGCATCGCTTACTTGACTATTTGTACTTTTCCAGAGTGATAACACTCTTATAGTTGGAGAAAAAATTTCTGTAAGAGGAGGCCCTTGGCTTTTTAATTCTGTATTCAAGGATTTAAGTATTTTCTCAGGTGTAAATGCTGTCCGTACTGAGAAATACCAGTCTAAAATCACAATAGATGATAGCACAGAAACTCACTGCCCTAGTCTCTTTCACTATGGTATTTTCCTAACTGGGGAAGTAGAAGCCACTCTCCTGGTCTGCTTACACCAGTGTATGTCATCAGTCAGCTAAGGGCTCTCTTTTTGCCTTTATAGAAGTGGAGGCCATTCTGTTTGCAGTTTGATGGGGTTATAGAAGACTTCAACTATGGTACTTTGCTGCGACTGGATTGTTCTCAGGGCTACACTGAGGAAAACACAATCTTTGGTGAGTTTCTTGCCTCTGGAATTGTTTCTGTAAAATGAATGAGGAATCTGGTTTTCGTGATGCATCAGTGATATGGATAGTTAGTTTAGGGATCGTCTTACTTGTTATACCTTTAAAGATCTTGTTACTGCTTCTTCAGTAACTGTGAGATAGTTAAGTATTTCAGCCTCATTTATTACAGGATTAGAATTTTACATGTCTGAAACTTAATGACTATGCTTGAGTACTTTGCAAGTTAGTTCAGCTTTGTCAATAGATTTCCTTTAGGTTTACAGAAGTCACTGTGACCAGGGAAGTAATCAGTTCTATTCCCCTTTCAGCCCCCAGGATACAATTTTTTGCCATTGAAATTGCTCGGAACAGGGAAGGCTATAACAAAGCAGTTTACACCAGTGTGCAGGACAAAGAAGAGAAAGGAGCCAACAGTGGCGAAAAAGAGAAAGCCGACAAAGGAGAAGAGAAAGAGAAAAAAGCCAAGAATGGAGTCAGCGAAGGTGATGAAGTAGCCATGTGAGGCAGACAGGGAACAGCACTCTGGAAGCTGTGGCGCGGCTGAGTCTACGAGTGCCGTGGCGTTGCCGGCACAGAAGCCGGCGGGTAAAGGTGTGCGCCGTGCGGCCGAAGGGCGTCTTTCTAGCCTGGGATTCGGGAGCCGCTCTGGTGGTTCTCTTGTAGGAATTGGCTTAAAGGCTATTAGTGGGGTCATAGTTGATTGTTTCTTATATTTCTTCTTGTTTTTTTTTTCTTGGTTTTCTCCACCAGTGAAGTAAGAAATTTTGTAAATAAATTTCTTTTGGTTCTTATGCCTGTCTATATCTGTGATTGACTTTGTTAAAGATATTTAAAATTACCGGACATTTTTATTTAAAATGTCGTTTAAGTAACATTTAAAATAATTTATGTCTGTTTCTTAATGCCTTTCAGTCTTTCCTATAGTGAAGTTCCTCAAACCTGTTAAGTTATACATGCTTTTAGGATTAGAAGTCCTTACGTAACAATTGACACTTGCCATTGGAGTGGCGATAGCTTTCTGATTTTCTTTGATATGCCTGGCAAAACATTGGATGACTACTCCGGGGATAACAGCAGCAGCCTAACCCGTCAGACTGGTGAATGCGGCCCGGTGCACACGGAGGTGCAGGAGACTGGGCCCGCCTCTGTTCCAGTAGCCTCCTTGTTACCCGACAGCAAGCGGAAATTAACAATGAAATGCACAGCCTGGTAGAGTAATTTCCCATCTATAAGCTACAGTAACACAGAAGTGAACATAATTTTCAATGATACTGTCAGACTCCAATTGATTTTATACGGATGGGGGTTTCCTTCTCATCTACTGGCTTTAAAGTGCATGTTTCAGTTACCTTCACATATACGTAAAGGTTTGTGCACATCCCCATACATATTCTGACCTTGATTGCTAAAACTAGAAGCCACCATGTTCATAATGTATGTAGTAAATACGTTTAAAAGTCCAACCACAGAAAGATAATGCAAGAAAAGATTTACTAGAGCAGACAAGGGAGAAAACGAGGCCTTTTTCCCTGGTGAACATAAGAGAAAAAGAAAAATTCAATTGATGAGTTGTCCCCCAGCTGAAATAGACATGCACACACGTAGCAGCGACAATTGTGCACAAAGCAAATAGGCTTCTCCCTGAATTCTCTTTGGCCAATTCTGAAAAATATTTAAAACTGTCGTTAGAGTTTACATTTTATAAAACTACGTTTTTAAACAGGTTGGAGAGTGTTACATACTTCATACTAGGCAGATGTTTTAAAATTAAGAACTTCCTTTACTGTATTAACTTTCTTTAGTTTTGATATATTCTTAAATATCCACAAACATGTATCCATACACATTGCCTGTAGGACCGAGGAAGAATAAAGGTTACTGGCTCTGTACGATTGTGCCTTTGGTAGCCTTTAATAGGTTGCTAACCAGCAAAACAACAAACAAACAAAAACTGGCTTAATTACTTCTTTCTGATTTTACAGAGAAATTTGGACTGCTTTAAAACAAGAAGTAGCTGTCCAAGGACTAGGGCATAAAAACCAGGGAGGAGGAGGAGATTAAGGACAGAATACTAACGCCACACTGTAAAGCCTGGAGTCCGAGGCAACGTCCAAGGTTTAAGGGGGAAAAGTGGACAGAATTCTGAAGATGGCCACAAGCTCTCCACCCCCAGTATACATGCTGTGTATAATTCCCTCCTGTTGGTGTGGGCAAGACTGGTGAACTTGAAGGGATTTCCGTTTTGTGTTTAAGTTACCATTTGGGGATCGTTGTAAGTGGGCCTGGCTTAATCGGGTGAGTTTTTATTTTTATTAATGTTTTCACCTTTATTCTCAAATCTGAGCTGCAAAAAAGGTGCTATTTAAAACCTCCAAAATAATAACAATGTTACTCTAATCATTTAGTCTAAATCCTACACTTGGTCCATTTTGTTCAGTCATAGAGTTGCATCTAGTAGAACAAATCCTGATGTTTTGGTGGGTATTCAGCATAGAATCTTTAATAGAACAGAAGAAAATGACCATTCCAGGCCATTGTATCTTAGAAGTGGCATGTGAGACCCAGTCGAGGCGGGTGTTCTCTTGGCCTTGACTAAGCAAACAGCCATGTCGTGAGAAAAGGGAGCGTCAGTAGAAATGTGGACTTGAAGAGGGCTGCTGTTGAGGGCTCAAAAGGGACAAGTTACTGGGAAAGGAGGGATCCTGTTAGTAGGTGGTAGCATAATTAGAAGCCAGGCAGTTCGAGATTGGAGCCCTTGCTCCGAATTACTTGGGAGGTGATGAGCCATCAAGCCAGGCTTGATATAGCACATAAACGTCTATGATTTATTCAGAATTTGGTGCCATTCCAGTTATTTATGTCCATGACATCTTTTGGAGGCAGGAAAAGGGCACAGACTAATTACATTTACAAAAGAAAAGGTCTTCCCTGGATCAGAAGCAACAGGGTTTGCTTGGGAGCATAACAGGTGGCATGGGGCTGCGGTAGGCCCTGGTGGCTCTGGTGACTCTGTGACCTGGGAGGAGCCACTGCAGCTTTGTTCGAGTTGTAAATAGATTTGGATGCTTTGGTTGCTTTCCCCAAAATTCTTTTGACAGGTGACCATGTTCACCTGCTTGCTCTGTTCAGGACCACATTTTATAAAATGCCTTGTTTCATTATTGTTTCTGGAAAGGAAAATTCTATTAGAATAGCTTTAGTGTGAATATAGAATACTTTTTTAAACTAGGGCTTATTTTGAAAAAATCTGAGTTTAATTCAAATGTATGCCAGTACCTTCCAAAGTAAGGTATTCAGAGACAGTTCTGATGAGATGGCTTAGAGAAAGTTCTGGGATATTCATATTGGAAGATTCTCTATTAAAGAATTTCTTTGACTTAAATCTAACCCAAACTACGATGTTATTCTTTATGCATTTTTATTATATAGTGTTAAGCTTAGTTGCAAACAAAATACTTAAGCTATTTGTTTTTAAAAATTTAATCAAATATTTAAAAAGTGAAAAAGAATATGTAGTAGTAATATATAAAAAGGTAAAACATCAATATCAAATAAGGATCATTCCAGGAATTAAAGGCCAATTCAATATTTAAGAATGAAGGCAATTCAATACATTAGGAGACAGGAAAAACAGTAAGACCACCTCAAAAGATGCAGTAAAAGAACAGGACAAATTCAACATCCAAGCATCCTGTCTACTCTCGTTGTGATGGCAACAGAAGGGACCTTCCCTAATCTGGTCCAGGGAATTTCAACGACGCCCACAGCTAACAGCGCACCTGGTAGAAGAGCTTCCCGCTGAGATCCGGCGCGTGTCAAGGACATCCTCTCACCACTCCCAGGTAGGGGTGCTTCCACTGTGGCCCGGGAGGGTGAGGGGATCAACAAAAGAACTCTCGGAGTGGCTGTGAGCTGGGGACCGGTCAAGGAGTCCGCTGTTCAGAGGACACACTAACGTCCCAGTGATGGCACAGTGCACGTGCATGCCGTCCTGGAAGACAAGGCCAATCAGAATCCTCCCCGGTGTGGGCCCCCCCGCATTGGGCTGTGCCTGGCCGAGGAATGGGCAGCAGGTCCAGACCTGCCTTGCCCTCTTGGGTACCGTGAACTCCCCTCAGCAAGGGGCACGGTCACCTCCCTGGTGGTCCTACTTTCTGGGTTCCTGCCCTTCTGAGCACCTGTGGGGGCTCTTGTCACCTGGAGTTTGCAATTACCTGCTTCAGGTGAGTTACCGTTTAGCGATTGTATCTTGACCTTTCTATTCATATTGTCTTCTCATTTGGGGAGGGCATCATTTGTACTTTGTTATATTGATTTAAAGGGTCTGTTTTTTTTAAAAAAAAAGTCTACAAATTAATCCTTTATTGGCTCATTTATCTTGTGTGTACTTGTTTTGCAGTCCAGTCTTACTCATTTAATTTTATTGTCTATTTCATTCTTGCTGGTGCACAGTAATCATTTGATTTTTTCATATTGAAATTAATTAACTGATGGTTATTGTTTTGGGTTGTGGTGGATTCTCTATGTATATTAAAGTATCATCCACATGCAATAAGGATTTTCTTATTTAAAAGTTGACCCTTATATCTTTTCACTCCTTTTTTTCTTGCTTTATTGCCCTGCATATACCTTGTCATAGTACTGAATGAAAGTCGTAACAGTCGGCAGCCTTGTGTGACTGCCTTGTGGGAAATAGCTTTCAATAGTTCTGGGTAATTAAGATGTTAAACTCTGCAAAAATAAGTAAGGAAGTTGCTTTCTTTTATGATTTTGCTTAGAGTTGTTCTGATGCCTAACAGTTACATTTTATTACATGCTTTTTAAACATCCTAATTGATCATACGATGTTCTTGTATTTCTCTAATAATGAAATATTTTACGTGATTTCTTATTGGATTTCAACTGCCCTCACATGTTCTAGTATATTCCACGTGGTATTGATCTATTCTGTTTTCCTACATGGATTAATTCATATAATATTTTGCTTAGAATATCTATATCTCTGTTTATGCAAGCCATGCCCTATACATTGCTTATTTTCTAATGTTCTCTTGAGATTATATGGTCAATGTCATGGCGACCTCACTAAAGAAAGTGAAAAAAAGACTTTTTCCCCACATAAGGACAACCTGGGGAATTTAGCTGTTTTGCTTATTTTTAATTGTTTATAATTGGTTTAAAGTTTTGCTTGTGTAAAGTTTTATTTTTGTTCTTAGCTGGTTTGACTTTTTATCAATTGACTCAATGTACTTAGTAGATGTATGAATTTTCCTATTTCATGTTTTTTTGTGTGTGTGTCAGACTGGTGCACTGTTTTCTTTCTCACACTTTGGCGTAATTCCAAGATGCACAGTAGATGAGAGCAGAAAATATATTTTCATGATGGCATACGCTCGCATGTTATTCCTAAAATGCCCACAGGAGGACAATGGAAAATAAATTTTTATGCCATACACTTGCTTATTATTTTCAAATAGCCCACGAGATGGCATCAGAGAATAATTTGTCATTACATGCACTCTTGTATTTTTCCTAAAATGCATATGAAATGGCCATGAACAACTTTTCATAATGACAAATGCTTAGGTATTGTTATCAAAATGCACATGAGATAGCAGCTGATAGAATTCCTTATGACATGTGCCATGGTCTTCTTCCAAAAATGCCCACCAGCTGGCAGCAGAGAATGAATAGAAATGAACCTACACCTGGGTGTTATTTTCCAAATTGACCACCAGAAAACAGAAAAGAATGAATATTCATAATGACAAACATTTAAGTATTATTACTAAAATATACAAGATGGCAGCAGCGAATAACTCTTTATTACTCTGGTGTTTTTTTTTAATTTATGTATTTAAATTAGTTTCAAGTATACAGTACATTGGTTAAACGTCTATATAGTTCATGAAACTATCCCCGCAATTGCTCCCTCCCTCATCATATTACTGCTGACTGCATTCCTTGTGCTCCCCATCCCCTTGACCAACTATCAGCTACTAATTTGTACTTCTTTAACCCTTCACCCCATTCTCCCAGCTCCCTAACCACCCCTCCCCCGTCTGTCACCAAATTGTCCACTATATTTGCGAGTCTGCTACACTGGTTTTTATAACAAGGTGAATTTCGACCTCTGCTGTCTAATCTTTAATCCTAAGCATTTCACAAAAACCTCTAAGTATCTTGTTAAGGCCTAAGAGCACTGCAGAGAACATCTCTTACGTGCTTTCTGATGCTGGTGGTCATTTTAGAACAACAACGAGTTTTGACATTACGAATATTTGTTCTCTGCTACCATTTGGTGGGTATTGTGGGTATGACTGAAGAGTGCATGTTGGGCATGACATTATGAGATTATTATCTCTGCTGCCATTTTGTGTTAATCTTGGGATGAACATTGGAGTGCCTGTTATGAAAAAGTGTTCCCTCCTGCCAGCTCATGGGCATTTTGAAAATAATGTCCATGTATATATCATCATAAAAATATATTTTATATCCTGATATAGTGAGCATCTTGGGAATAACACATAGTGTAAGTAATAAAAAGTTATTCTCTGCTGCCTTCTGGTGGGATTTTAGAATTTACACTTAGGTGTTCCTCATCATGAATATCCATTCTCTGCTGCCATCTGGTGGGAATTTGGGGAGTAACACCATAGTGTATGTCATAAAAAGATATTTCAGCTGCTATCCCTTGTGCATTTATAAGTAAAACCCAAGTGCAAGTCATCAGAAAATGATTTTGTCTGCTGCCTTTTCATGTGCATCTTAGGAAAAACACAGGAGTACATGTCACGAAGTGATTCTCTGCTGTAATCTCATGTGCATTTTGAAATTAACACACAGGTATTGGTTTATCATGACTATTCATTTTTGACTGTGATCTGCTGTGAATTTGGGGAATAAAACCACAGCCCGTATCACAGTTATTTCTGCTGCTATGTCGGCCGTTAGAAAATAAGACCATGTTGCAATGTTTTGGTCCAAGGTCATCTCATGTGCATCTTGGAAATAAGACATGAGTGCATGTCATGAGAAATTATTCTCTGCTTTCATGTATGGGCATTTAGATAATAACACTCAAGCGTATGTCCATAGAATAATTTTTTTTCTGTTGCCATCTTGTGGGCATTTTTGGAATGACACAACGGTAGGACATCATGAAAATTCATTTTCTTTTTATTTATTTTTTAATGGTGACATTGGTTAACGAAATGAAAATTCACTTTCTGCACCCATCTTCGTACATCTTTGGCATAACACCAGAGTCTAAGTAATAACGAGCTATAACCTACTGCCATCTTGTGTATATTTTAGTAATAACACTTAAGTGTTTGATATCTATCCTGATTATTCATTCTCAGCTGCCAGCTGGTGGCATGAAAATGACGCCTATCATCATAAAATGAATTCTCTGCTGCCATCTCCTGGGCATTTTGAGAATAACACCCTAGTGTAGGTTATCAAGAATATTCATTTTCAGCTGCCATCTGGTGGGCATTCTGGGAATAAGACCACAGAGTGTGTCATAAAATGTTATTTCAGCCGCTATGTCATCTGCATTTTGAAAATATACCCGAGAATGTCGTTATGAACAGTTTTTGTCTACTGCCATTTCGTGCGAATTTTGGGAATGCATGTCATGAAAATTTTTTCTCCTCTAACACCACGGACATTTCGAAAATAATACCCAGGTGTATGTCATCGTAAGAATTTATTTTCTCTGCCATCTGGTGGCCATTTGGGGAATAACACCACAGTACATGCCATGGAAAGTTATTTCTGATGCTATCCTGTACATTTAAAAAATAACGCCCCAGGGTGTGTCTCTATAAATTTTTTCTCTGCTGACATTTGGCGTGACTCTTACGATTAACACAGGTGTGCATGCCGTGGAAAAATGTTCTCTGTTGTCATCTGGAGGGTATTTTAGGAATAAAACATGAGTATTTGTTATAAATATTCATCTGTTGACATCTGGTGGGCATTTTGGGAATAAACCACAGAGCATGTCACTAATGTTATTTTGCTACTATCTCCTGTGCATTTTGAAAGTAAACTCAAGAGATTGTCATTATGAAAAGTTATCTGCAGCTGTTTTGTGTGTATCTTGAAGAAAACACATAAGTGCATGTCACGAAGTGATTCTCTGCAGCCATCTTGTGGATATTTTGAAAATAACACCCTAGTGTAGGTCATCATGAATACTCATTCAGTGCTACCATCTGGTGGGCATTTGGGGAATAACATCACAGCTCATATCATAAACAGTTATTTCTTGCTATCTCGTGCAGTTAGAAAATGACACCTAAGGATATTTGGTTAAAGTTTTTTTCTGGCCCTTTCATGTGCATCTTGTGATAAAGGCAAGAGTGCATGTCATGAAAAATTATTCTCCTTTGCCATCTGGTAGGCACTTTGAAAATAACATAAGCGTACATCAATATAAAAAGTTATTCTCTGCTGCTATGTGGTGGGCATTTAGGAAATAACACAACAGTGCACGTCATGAAAAGTTAATTCTGCTATCTCGTGTGTATTTTAAAATGACACCTAAGGGCATGTTGTGAAGTGTTATTTTTTACTGCCATTTTTGTGCATCTTGGGAATAACACAAAAGTGCATGTTATGGAAAATTATTTTCTGCTACCAACTCAAGGGCATTTAAAAAATAACACCCACATATCTATGGCCATGACACCCTGAATAAGGCCGAATCCATCTGATCTTGGAAGGTAAGCAGAGTCAGGCCTGGTTAGTACTTGGATAGAACACCACCAGAAGACCAGATGCTATAGATGTAAAAATAAAAAAATAAGAGATTGTAAGCTGACAAGGTCCTTGCAATCTGTGAGGCAATCAAGGGTTGCCTCGCCTAGAAAAAAAATAAAAAACATCCACATGTAGGTCATCATAAAAATTTATTTTATGAGATAGTGTGCATCTTACTAATAAAACAGCGTAAATTATAAAGTTATTTTCTGCTGCCATCTCGTGGGCATTTTAGGATTAACACCCAGATCATTTTCATTATGAATATTCATTCTCTGCCGCAGTTGAATGGGCTTTTTGGGAATAATATCACAATGCATATTATGAAAAATATTTCTGATGCTATCTCATGTGCATTTAATAAATAACACCCAAGAGTATGTCATCATAAAATATTTTTGTCTGTTGCTTTTTGATATGCATCTAGGAAAAAACAAGGAGTATATGTTGTAAAAAAAATTGTTCCCTGCTGCCATCGCGAGGGCATTTTGAAAATAACAACCATGCATATGTCATCATAAAAATTTATTTTCTACTCACATCTGGTGGACATTTGGGGAATAAAACACATTGTATTTATTTCATCATGAAAATTTGTTTTCTGTCCCGTCCTGAGTGCATTTCGGGGATTATACCAGAGTGTAATTTAAAGTTATTCTCTGCTGCAAACTGGTCTGCATTTTTGGAAAACACCCGAGGATTTGTCATCATGAACTATCATTCCCAGCTGCCATCTTGTGGGCACTTTGGGAATAGCACCACAAAGCAGGCGATAAAATGTTATTTTTGCTATCTCATGTGCATTCTGAAAATAAACTTAAGGGTATATCATTACAAAAAGTTTGCCATTTTGTGTGCATCTTGGGAAAAACATAGAAGTGCATGTCATCAAGTGATTCTCTGCTTCCATTTCGTTTTGAAAATAACACCCAGGTATAGGTTCATGCCTATTCATTCTCTGCTGCCATCCGTTGGGCTTTTTTGGAAGAAGACTAGAGCACATGTCATAGAGAATTATTTCCGTTGCTATCTCATGTGCATTCTGAAAATAATACCTAAGGGCATGTTGTTATAAAAAATTCTTGTCCGCTGTCATTTTGTGTGCATCTTGTGAAAAACAAAAATTGCATGTCACGAAAAATTATTCTCTGCTACTACCTCGTGGGCATTTTGAAAATAACAAGCAAGCGTATGTCATTATAAAAATTTATTTTCTGCCTCTGTCCTGTGGACAATTTGGAAATAACACCCGAGTGTATGCCATCACGAAAATATATTTTACTCTCTTATCTACTGTGCCATCTTTGAATAACGTCAGAGTGTAATAATTAAATGTTATTTTCTGCTGCCCTCAGGTGGGCATTTAGGAATAGCATCTGATTGTCATAAATATTCATTCTCTGCTGCATCTAGACATTTCGGAAATAACACGACAGTACATGTAATTAAAAGTTATTTCTGCTATTATATTGTGAGTATTTTTAAAATAGCACTGAAGGGCATGATGTTATGATTATGGTCTGACCTCATTTCTTGTGAATCTTGAGAGGAACACAGAAGTGCATGTCATGAAAAAATTATTTTACTTCCATCTCGTGGGCATTTTGAAAATAAACCACAATGTATATCATCATGAATATTCATCCTCTGCTGCCATCCTGTGAGCATTTAGGGAATAACACCCAAGTGCATGCCATCACGAAATTTTATTTTCTGCCCTCATTTACTATGTGTCCTGTGAATAACATCAGAATGGAAGTAATAAAATGTTATTTTGTGCTGTCATCTCGTGTGCATTTTAGAATTAACACCAAGCGTATGTAATAAAAATTTAATTTCTGCTGCCGTCTAATAGACATTTTAGGAATAACACCACGGTGTGTGTCATCTCGAATATTTGTTCTCGCCTGTCATCGGTCCGCATATTGGAACACCACAGTGCATGTTTTGAAAACATTTCTGCTGCCATCTCATCTGCATTTAAGTTTTATTTTTATTTTTTTCTCACGTGCACTTGTGAAAGATTTTCTCTGCCGTCATTTTGTGAGCACCTTGGGAATAACACAGGGTGCAGGTCATGAATGTTATTCTCTGCTGCTATCACATGGGCATTTTGAAAACACACCTAAGTGTATGTCATCCTAAAATTTTATTTTCTGCTGCTGTCTGGTGGGCATTTTGGAAATAACACTACAGTACATATCATAAAAACTTATTTCTGCTGCTATCTCTTACGTGCATTAAAAAAAAATAACACCCCAGTGTGTGCTGTTTTGGAATTTTTCTCTGCTCCATTTCATGCGAATATTGGGAATAACACAGAGGTCCGCGTCATGAAAATTGTTCTCTGCTGCTATCTTGGGGCATTTTGAAAATTACTTCCAGGTGTATACAATCAACAAATATTTTCCGTTGTCATCTGGTGGAAACTTTGGAAAAAAAAACTTATAGGTCATCATGAAAATTCATCCTCTACTTTCATATTGTGTGCATCGTGGAAATTACGCGAATGAAAGTAAAAAGATTATTCTCTGCTGCCGTCTTGTGGGTATTTTAGGAATAACATCCAGTAATGTCATCATGAAAAATAATTCTGTACTGCCATCTGGTTAGCATTTTGGGAATAACACCCCAATGCCTGTCAAAAGTTTTTACAGTCATGTATATACTGTCTTGTATATTTAAAAAATAACACTCCAGCATATGTTGTTATGAATTTTTTCTCTGCTGCCATTTTGAGTGAATCTTCGGAATAAAATTGGAGTACAAGTCATAAATAATTGTTCTCCGCTGCCATCTTATGGACATTTTTAAAATAAAACCCGGTGCGTGTCATCGTAAAAAATTTATTCTTCTGCCATCTGTGGGCATTTTGGAAATAACATCTATGTAGTTTATCATGAATATTTATATTTCCTGCCATCTGGTGGAATTTTGGGAATAACACCACATCGTATGTCATAATTATTTCTGCTTTTATCTCATGTGGAAATAATTAACATGAAATGGCAGCAGAGATAAAGATTTCATAATGTCATGCCCAATAAGCACTCTTCTGTCATACACAAAATGCCCACCAAATGGTAAGAGAGAATGGACGTTCATGATATCAAACACTCGGGGTTATTCCTAAATGCCCACCATATGACAGCAGATAAAAATATTTAATTACTTATATGCTGATGTATTCCAGATGCACAATAGATGAGAGAAAAATATTTTTACGATGGCTTATACTCAATTGCTATTCCCAAGATACCCACAGGATGGTAGCAGAAAAAATATTTTTATGACCGATGCCTCCTCGTTATTTTCAAAATGCTCACGAGATGGCAGCAGAGAATAATTTGTCATTATATGAACTGTATTTTTCCTAAAATAACACAAAATGGCAGTTTACAACTTTTCATTATGACACACTCTTAGGTATGATTTTCAAAATGCGCATAATATAGCAGCTGAAATAATTCTTTATGACATGGGCTGTGCTCTTCTTCCAAAAACACCAGGATGTTATTTTCTAAATTGCCCACCAGATAGCAGCAGAAAATGTAAATTCATTATGATAAACACTGAGGTGTTATCACTAAAATATACACCGGATGGCAGCACAGAATAACTCTTTATTGCTTACACTCTGGTGTTATTCCAAAGATGCACAAAGATGGGAGCAGAAAATAAATTTTCATGCTTAAGTACACTCGGGTGTTATTTCTAAAATGCCCACCAGATGGCAACAAAAAATATTTGTGATAATATACACATGGAAGTAAGTTTCAAAATGCCCATGCAGTGGCAGCAGAGAACAATTTTCATGACTCGCATTCTTGTTATTCCCAAAATTCACATGAAATGAAAGCAGAGAAAATTTTTATAACGACATACCCTGGGGTGTAATTTTTTAAATGAACATGAGATATAGTAGCAGAAATAACTTTTCATGATATACATTGTGTTCTTTCCCAAAATGCCCACAAGATGGCAGCAGCAAAAAAATTCTTATAATAATTTGCACTGCATGTTAATTTCAAAATGCCCATGATACAGGAAAGGATAATAATTTTCATAACATTCACTCCTTTGCTTTTCCCAAGATACACATAAAATATCAGCAGACTAAACTATAAAAAAAGGTTCTTCAGTGTTATTTTTAAAATACACATGAGATAGCAGCAGAAATAACTTTACTTGTCATGAACTGTGGTGTATTCTCTAACTGCCTACTAGATGGAAGCAGAGAATGGGAAATGGTCCATGGCTCCACCAGGGGCACAAACCCAGGACCTTCTGTGTGTAAAGCAGATGTCTAACCACTACACTATGGAGCAACCCCCAATATTTCTTTTCCTTACATTCTTGTGTAATTTCCTTTAGGCACACAAGATTGGTGGAGATTATGAATTTTCATGATCCATACAGTAAAGTTTTATTCCCAAAATTCCCACTAGATGGCAGTGGAAAAATATATGTTGATGATATAAACCTGGAAGTAATTTTCGAAATGCCCACGAGATGGTAGCAGAGAACAATATTCATGACTTGCACTCCTGTTATTCCCAAGATTCACACGAAAGGAAAACAGAGGAAAAGTTCATAAGGACATACACTGGGATTTTTAAAAATGTACACCAGATATAGCAGCAGAAATAAATGTTCATGATATGCACTGTGGTGTTATTCCCAAAGTGCCCACCAGATGGAAGCAGAAAATAAAATTTTATAACAGTCACCTAAGTGTATTTCCAAATTGCCCACAAGATGGCAGCAGAGAATAACATTAATGACTTGTACCTTGTGTTATTCCCAAGATGCTCACTTAATGACGGCAGAGAAACTTTCATAAGGCCAGACCCTTAAGTAATATTTTAGAACTGCACATGATCTCAGAAGCTAAGCAGAGTTGGGCCTGGTTAGTGCTTGGATGGGAGATCACCTAGGAAGACCAGGTGCTGTAGGCATAAAAAAACAGAAAAAATAAGGATCATAAGCTGACAATGTCCTTACGATCTGTGTGGTCAACCAAGGGTTGCCTAAATAAATAAATAAATAAATGAAAATGCATGAGATAGCAGCAGGAACAAGTTTTCAAGACATGCACTGAAATGTTACTCTCCAAATGCATAAGATGGCAGGAGAGAATGAATATTCAAGATGACAAGATGACCTTATTCCTAAGGTCATGTCCTTACAGAAAGTTTTTGTCAGCTGTCATTTTCATGTGCATCTTGGGAAAAATACAGGAGTGCATGTCATCAAAACTTATTCTCTGCTGCTAGTTGGTGGGCATTTTACAAATAATACCAGAGTGATTCTCATGAAAATTCATTAACTGTCATCGGCTGTTGTGCGTTTTGGGAAAATCACTGCCTGCATATCATCAAGTGTTATTTCTACTGCTATGTAATGTGCATTTTAAAATAACACCTAAGAGTTTGTCATTGTGAAACGTTTTTCTCTGCTGCCATTTCTTGTGCATCTTGGGAGAAACACAGGAGTGTAGGTCATGAAATGATTCTCTACTGTCATCTTGTGAGTATTTTTAAAATAATGAACATGTGTGTGTCATTATAAAAATTTGCTATCTGCCCTAATATAGTGTGCATCTTTGGAATAACACCAGAATGTTACAATAAAAAAATCTTTTCAGCTGCCCTCTGATGGGCATTTTAAGATTAATACCCAGGAATTTCTCATTGTGAATGTTTATGCATTGCTGCCGTCTTGTGGGCATTTTGGGAATAATACTGCGGTTCATGTCATGAAAGGATATTTCTGCAGCTGTCTCATGTGCTTTTTATAAATAACACCCACAGGGATGTCGTCATGACATATTTTTGTCTGTTGCCTTTCCATATGCATCTTGGGAAAAACACAGGAGTGTATGTCACGAAGTGATTCTCTGCTGCTGTCTTGTGGGCATTTTGGAAATAATACCCAGGTGTAGGTCATCATGACTATTCATTCTCTGCTGCCATACAGTGGGCATTCTGAGAATAACACCACAGCTCATGTTGTAAAATGTTATTTCTGTCCCTATCATATGAAAATATGATAGGGGCAGAAAATAAACCCAAGAGAATGTCATTTTGCACAGCTTTTGTTTGCTGCCTTTTCGTGTGCATCTTGGGGAAGACACAGGAGTGCATGGGATGAAGTGATTCCCTGCTGCCATTTTGTGGGCATTTTGAAAATACATCCAGGTGTTTGTCATCAAAAAAAATTTCTGCTGATGTCTGGTGGGCATTTGGGAATAACGCCACAGTAAATGTCATGAAAATAACTTTTCATCTCCTGCTATCTTGTGCACATTTTTAAAAAATTATACTCCAGGTATATTGATATAATTTTTTTCTCTGGTGCCGTTTTGTGTGAATCTTGGGAATAACACAGGAATGCATGTAATGAAAAATTGTTCTCCACTGCCATCTCGTACACTTTCGGAAAATAACACCTAGGTGTACATCAGTGTAAAAATTTACTTTCTACTACCATGTGGTAGGTATTTTGGTAATAACATAACAATGCATGCCATGAGAAGTTATTTCTGCTGCTGTCATGTGCATTTAAAAAGTGTCTCATTCAGTTAGAAGATGATACTTAAGGACAGTCGATTAAACAAAGTTTTGTCTGTGGCCATTTTGTGTGCATTTTGGGATAAACACAGGAGTGTGTATCATAAAAATTATTCTCCTTTTCCTTGGCACTGCCTACGGAGTTAGTAGTCATCTCCTATTTGGAATCATGGCTGCCCTCAGACCCCTAGTGAAGCCCAAGATCGTCAAAAAAATAACCAAGAAGTTTATTTAGCACCAGACAGACCGATATGTCAAAATTAAGCGTAACTGACCGAACCCCGGAGGCATCGACAATAGAGTGTGCAAAAGATTCAAGTGCCAGAAATTATGCCCAACATCGATTATGAGAGTAACAATAACACAAAGCACATGCTGCCCAGTGGCTTTTGGAAGTTCCTGGTCTACAGCATCAAGGAACTCGAAGTGCTCCGATGTGCAACGAAGCTTACTGTACTGAGATTGCTCACAATGTCTCCTCAAAGAACCATAAAGCCATTGTGGAAAGAGCAGCCCAACTGGCTACCAGAGTCATCAATCCCAATGCCAGGCTGTGCAGCAAAGAAAATGAATAGATAGCTGGTGTGCACATTGTATTTGTGTCAATAAAACCATAAAATTTGCAAAAAAATTTTATCTGCTGCCATCTAGTGGGAATTTCGAAAATTACACGCAAGTGTATATCAATATAAAAAGTTATTTTCTGCTGTCACCTGGTGGCCAAATTTGGAATAACACAACAGTGCATGTCGTAAAAAGTACTCCTACCATCTCGGTGCGTTTGAAAAATAACACCCCAGGGTATGTCGTTATAATGTTTTTCTCTGCCGCCATTTCCTGTGAATCTTGGGAATAACACTTTAGTGCATGTCCTGAAAAATTGTTCTCTGCAGCCATCTCATAGACATTTTGAAAGTAATACCAGCGTGTGTCATAAAAATATTTTTTCTGCTGTCATCCTGTGGCCGTCCATTGGGAATAATACTATAGTGTAGATCATCATAATACTTAATTTTATGCTGCTATCTGTTGTATATTTTATTAATAACACCTGAGTTTTTGATATCATGAATATTCATTCTCTGTTACCATATTGGGTGTAGGTCGTCATAAAAATTTACTTTCTGCTGCCATCTAGTGGGAATTTTGGGAATTACACAGCAGGTCATGTCATTAAAATTATTTCTGCTATCATATGCATTTTGAAAATAATAAGCAGGTGTATGTCATTATAAAAATTTATTAAAGGAGGGGCAACCAAAATGGCATAGATGATAAAGGCTCTGTTCATCCCTCTGGCAACCAAATCAAAGTTGTAATGGAAACGAGGAGCAGCGGCAAGGAAAAATCGCCTGGAATCTTGATGAACAAGCTATATACCTGAGGAGAAATCCAAGAAAGCACCCTGCAATGGCAGAAGGTAGGATGGGGTGAGGACACGGGGCTACCAGTCTCAAGCGGTTGAGTGAGAGGGAGGCTGCAGCAGCAGCAGCAGCAGCAGAAGAAGCCTCTTAAAGGGGCCGCGTTGGTGAGTGGATTTTCGCAATGACAGACCTGCTCACTCTGAGCACCAGTGCCGATTCAGCTGTGCGCAGGGGACACCAGGGCCTTACAGGGTAAGAATGGTAACAACCACATTCTATCAATAAGTACCTCAAATGGAAAAGAATTAAGTGCTCCGACTAAAAGAATGGATGAATGGAAAGGAAAACAAGACCCCTATATGTTGCCTGTAAGAGATTCACTTCAGATTAAAAGACAGACTAAAAGGAAGGGGATGGAGAAAGATATTGCTTTGGTGGACCTAGAAGGTATTTAAGTCAGACAGAGAAAGATAAACATTATATGATTTCACTTATATGCAGAATCTAAGAAATAAAAAGAACAAACTAATCAAAAACAGAGTCACAAATATATTAGACAATTGATGATGGACAGAGAGGAAGGGAGTTTGGGGGGCTGGGAGAATGGGGTGAAGGGTTGAAGAAGTACAAATTAGTAGCTCATAGATGGAAATGGGGATGGGGAGCACGGCATAGGGAATGCAATTAGAATGAATATGTTGTCTAGGTGGAGGGTCAGGGGAGGGAGGGAGCGATTGGGGGGGGACTGTCTTACAAACTATATAGATGTCTAACCAATGTACTCTATGCTTGAAACTAATTAAAATAAATAAATATTAAAAATTATTAAATGCTACCATCCAGTGGGCATTTGGGAATACCACCGGTGTGTAGGACATCATTAAAGTTAATTTATCGCCCCCATCTTGTGTGCATCTATGGAATTTGAGCAGTGTATGTAAAAAAGTTATTTTCTGTTGCCATGTGGTGGGCAATTTGGGAACAAGCCACAGCACTTGTCATACAATGTTATTTCTGTTGCTATCTCATTTGTATTCTGAAAATAACTCATGGGCATGTCATTATGAAAAGTTGTTGTGTGATGCTATTTCATGTGAATCTTGGGGGAAAAGTAGGATAGCATGCCATGAAAAATTATTCTCTGCTGTCATCTCGTGGGGATTTTGATAATAACATGCAAGTGTATGTCAATATAATAATTTTTTTCAGTAGCTATCTGGTGGGCATTTTGGGCATAACGCCACAGCATGTGTCATAGAATTTAATTCTGCTGCTATCTTATGGGCATTTTAAAAACAATACCTTAGGGTACATTGTTATGAAGAGTTGCTGTCTGTTGTTATTTTTGTGCATCGTAGGAAAAACCATGAAATTGCCTGTCATGAAAAATAGTTCTATGCTGCTATCACGTGAGCATTTAAAATAACAAGCA
Source organism: Rousettus aegyptiacus (assembly GCF_014176215.1). NCBI lineage: Eukaryota > Metazoa > Chordata > Mammalia > Chiroptera > Pteropodidae > Rousettus > Rousettus aegyptiacus. The sequence continues at coordinate 106,458,228 of NW_023416312.1, forward strand.
AGTATCTGTGATCATAAAAATTTATTTTCTGCTGTGAAGCTGTGGGTATTTTCGGAATAACACATTAGTATATGCAAACCTATAAATATATTTTTTTCTCTCATCTACTGTGCATCTTGGAATAAGAACAGAGTGTAAATAATTAAATGTATTACTCTGCTTTCATCTGGTGGGCATTTGGGGAATAACACCAGCTCATAAGTAATCAAAAGTTATTTTTGTTGACATCCATGGGCATTTAAGGAATAACCCCCAGTATTGGTCTTCATGAATATTCATTCTTTGTTGCCAAGTTGTAGGTATTTTGGGAATTACACTGGATTGCATATCATGAAAATTATTTCTGCTGCTATTTCGTGCATTTAAAAATAACACCTGAGGGCATGTTGTTGAGCAGTTTTTGTCAGCAGCCCTTTTGTGTGCATCTTGAGATAAACATGAGAGTTCATGTTATGAAAAATTATTCTCTGCTGCCATCTTGTGGCCATTTAAAAAATAACAAGCATGTGTATATTATAAAATTTTTTGTGCTTCCATCTAGTAGAAATTTTGGGACTAACACTGGAGTATATGCCATCATGAAAATATATTTTCCTCTTTCATCTATTCTGTGTCTTGGAAGTATACCATAGTGTAAGTATTAAATGTCATACTCTGCTGCTATGTGATGGGCATTTTAGGAATAACATCAAATGTTTGACATCACGAATAGTCGTTCTCTGCTACCATCCAGTGTGAATTTTGTGTATGACAGAAAGTTGCCTGCCTGTTGAGCATGACGTTATGAAATTATCTCTGCTGCCCTTAGTGTTAATCTTGAAATGAGCACATTAGTGCTTGTTATGATAAATTGTTCTCTGCTATCCTCTTGTGGGCATTTTGAAAATAATGCCCATGTGTATGTCATCATAAAAATGTATTTTTCACCCTCATATAGTGTGTATCTTGGGAATAACACAGAATATAAATAATAAATGTTATTTTCTGCTGCCATCTTGCAGGCATTTTAGAATTAACACTCAGATGTTCTTATCAGGAATATTCATTCTCTGCTGCTGTCTGGTGGGCATTTTGGAGCTAATGCCACAGTACATGTCATAAAAAGATATTTCTGTTACTATTTTGTGTGCAGTTTTACAAATAACACCTAAGAGTATGTAGTCATGAAATATTTTGTTTGCTGCCTTTTAGTGTGTATCTTGGGAAAAGCAAGGAGTGTATGTCATGAAAAAAATTGTTTCCTGCTGCTATTGCATGGGCTCTTGGAAAATAACAATCAGGTGTATGTCATCATAAACATTTATTTTCTGCTGTCATCTCGTGGGCATTTTGTGAATTAAACCTGTGTACGTGTCATCACGAAAATTCGTTTTCAGCCCCATTTCTGAATGCATCCTGTGAATTACTCCAGAATGAATTTAAAAAGTTATTCTCTACTGCCATCTGGTCAGCTTCTTTTTGGAAACAACCGACTGTTTGTCATCACAAACTGTCATTCTCAGCTGCCATCTGGTGGGCACTTCGCTAATAGCACCACAGAACATGTGGTAAAATGTTATTTCTGCTGCTATATCATGTGCATTCTGAAAATAAACCATGGACACGTCGTTATGAAAAGTTGTTTTCTAATTCCATTTCGTGTGCATCTTTGGAAAACAACAGGAGTGCATTTCATGAAGTGATTCTCCACTGCCATCTTGTGGGTTTTTAGAAAATAACACCCAAGCAGTTGTCAGCATAAAAAATTTTCTCCTGCCATCTTGTAGGCTTTTTGGAAATAACATCACAATACATGTCATAAAATATTATTTCTGGGGCTATCTCATGTGCAATCTGAAAATAAACCCAAGGACATGTTGTTACAAAAAGTTTTTGTCTGTTGCCATGTGCATATTGGGAAGAACACAAGAGTGCATATGAAGTGATTCTTCGCTGCCATTTATGAGCATTTTTGGAAGAAGACATGAGTACATGTCTTAAAGTATTATTTCTGCTGCTATCTCATGTGCATTCTGAAAATGGTGCCTAAGAGCATGTCATCATGAAAAGTTGTTGTCCACTGCCATTTTGTGTACATCTTGAGAAAAACCAAAAGTGCATGTCATGAAAACTTTTTCTTTGCTGCCATCTTGTGGGCATTTTGAAAATAACAAGCTAGTGTATGCCATTATAAAAATTTATTTTCTGCCGCCATCCTGTGTGCAATTTGGGAATGACACCCAAGTGTATGCCTTCATGAAAACATATTTTTCTCTCTCATCTACTGTGCATCTTGGAATAAAATCAGAGTGGGAGTAATTTAAAAATTCTCTGCTGCCCTCTGGTGGCCTTTTTAGGAGTAACACCTGACTGTCATCATAAATATTCATTCTCTGCTGCCACCTGGTGGGAATTTAGGGAATAACACCACAGTGCTTGTCATGAGAAGTTATTTCTGCTGCTATCTCATGTGTATTTTTAAAGTAACACCCAAGGGCATGATATTATGAAATTTTTCTCTGCTCAAATTTCTTGTGAATCTTAGGATGAACACTGGAGTCTATTCTTTGCTGTTATTTTGTATGCTATCGAATAATAATACTCAAAAAAAATAACACTCGAGTGTATGTCATAAAAAGTTATTCTCTAGTATCATTTTGTGGGCTTCTCCTGAATAGCACTTGAGTTTATGTAATTATGAATAGTTGTTCTCTGGTGCCATCTCGTGTGCATCTTGGGACTAAAAACACATGTATGTCATGAAAAGTTATTCTCTGTTGAAGTATCATGGGTATTTTGGAAATAACACCAGAGTATATGTTAGAAAAATGTGTTCTCTGCTGCTGTCTTGTGTGCATTTTGGGAATAACACTCGTATGTATATTACCATGAATAGTTATTCTCTGTTGCCATCTGGTGGGCTTTAGAAATAACACCTGAGTGGTTGTCATTATGAATATTCATTTTCTGCTTCCATGCAATGGTAATTTTGGGAGTAATGCCACAGTGCATGTCATGAAAATATATTTAGGATGCTATCCCATGTGCACTTTATAAATAACACCCAACAGCATGTCATCATAAAATGTTTTTGTCTGCTGCCAATTCATGCGCATCTTGGTAAAAATAAAGATTGTATGTTGTGAAAAATTGTTTCTGCTGCCATCTTGTGGGCACATTGAAAATAACATCCATGTGTATTTCATCATAATTTATATTTTGCTGCTATTTGGTGTGAATTTTGGGAATAAAATCCGAGTGTAGTTCAGTGCAAATTTGTTTTCTGCACAAGAGTGTGCATCTCGACAGTTACACTAGAACGTAAGAAAAAAAAGTTATTCTCTGCCGCCATCTGGTGAGCATTTTAGGAATAACATCCAAGTTTTATCATCATGAATAGTCATTCTCTGGTGTCATCTGGTGTGCATTTAGGAAATAACAGTAGATGGTAAGTAATCGAAAGTTATTTTTTTGCTGTCTTCTGTTGTGCACCTAAGGATTAAACCGCCATTGTTTGTTGTCATGAATATCTATCCTTTGCTGCCAGCCTGTGGGAATTTGGAGAATAACACCACAGGGCATAGCATGAAAACTCAGTTCTGCTGCTATCTTGTGTGCACTTGTAAAATCACACCTAAACGCATGCCATTACGAAATTTTTCTCTGCTCCCATTTTCTAAGAATCTTGGGGATAACACAGGAATGCAGGTCATGAAAAATTTTCTCTGCTGCCATCTCACTTGCATTTTAAAGATAACACCCAAGGTCATCTTGTTTGGATATTTTTCTTTGCTTCCACTTCGTGTGAAACTTGGGAATAACACAGGAGTGCGTGTCATAAAAATTATCCTTGTAGGCACCTTGAAAATTTCATCTAGTTTTATGTCGTCAAAGAATTTATTTTCTTATACCATCTAGTGAGCATTTGGGGGATAAAACCTTAGTGTAGGTATTCATGAAAATTCATCCTCTGCCCCAATCGTGTGTGCAGTCTTGGGGGGAATCACACAACAGTGTAAGTAAAAAGTTCTTCTCTACTGCCATCTGGTGGGCATTTCACGAAGAAGATCACAGCACATGTCATAAAGAATAACTTCATCTGCTATCTCGTGTGCATTTTGAAAAGGATACTTAAGGCCACGTCGTTGTAAAAAGTTACTGTCTGTGACTATTTCATGTGCATCTTGGGAAAATCATGGAAGTCTGTGTCATGAAAAGCTATCTTCTGCTGCCACCTCACACCATTTCGCAAATTACAAACTAGTGCATATCATCATAAAAATTAATGTTATGCTGCCATCCTGTCGGCATTTTTTGGAATAACAGCCCAGTGTGTACCATCACGATAATATATTTTCTGCTCTCATCTTCTGTGCATCTTGGAATAACTTCAGAGTGGATGTAATACAAAAAATTACTCACTGCTGCCATCTGGTGGGTATTTTAGGTAGAACACCCGAGTGTAGGTCACCATGAACAAACATTCATTCTCTGCTGTGATCTGGTCTGCATTTTGGGAGTAACACCACAGCGCATGTCACGAAAACTTATTTCTGCTGCTGTCTCGTGTGCATATAAAAATAACACCGGAGGGCATGTTGTTTAGAATTTTTTATCTTCTCCCATTTAGTGTGACTATATGGAATAACACTGGACTACATTTCAGAAAAATCATTCTCTGCTGCCACCTCGTGGGAATTTTGAAAATAACACTCTGACGAATGTCATTAGAAAAATTTATTTTCTGCCACGATGGTGGGTATTTTAGGAATAACACCGGAGTGTTGGGTATCATGAAAATTCATTTTTTCCCACCATGTAGTGTGCATCTTGGGAGTAACATTAGAGTACAATTAAGCAAAAGACATTTTTCTGCTGCCATCTGGTGGAAATTTTGGGAATAGCGTCCAGGCGATTATCCTCAGGAAAAGTTACTCTGTGCTGTCATTCTGGGCATCACTTGAGTAACACATGAATGTATGTTATCATGAAAAATTATTTTTTGTCATCCAGTGTGTATCCTGGGAATAACTGATGAGTGTATATCATCATGAGAAGTTATGTATTTGCTGGCCAGTCCTGGGATGCAAGAGCGCCCACCCAGACCTTTGGTACAGCGCGAACTGGTCAAGACCCGCCGTACGTTAGCGTGGATACCGCCTCGCTGGTGGAACTTCCGCAATGCCCCCCACCCCCATCTAGTAGGTGCACTGCAGGCGCGGGCCACTCTGGCGCCTGGATGGCCAGGCTTGAGCTCTTGGGGCGGGAGGCAACAGCTTCTCTTGTCTACGGCCATATCACCCTGAACGCGCTCGATCTTGTCTGATCTCAGAAGCTAAGCATGATCGGGCCTGGTTAGTACTAGGATAGGAGCCCACCTGGGAATGCCGGGTGCCGTAGGCCTTTGCCACCCCCTCCTTTTGCCGCCCTCCAGCCAGGGTGCCCCTGGACAGGCATCCGAGCCCAAGTGCTTCTCCAACGGCAGTGTGCCCCGCGCTATTGCCCGCCCTCCCTGCTCCCCTGCAGCCACCCCTGGGCTGTTTTCTCTCTCCGCTTCAGGCCTTTCCCTTCCTGGGGTCCATGGGGCCGAGGCCCAAGGGCCGAGAGCTCTGGGTGGAGGTCGAGGTCGCGGGGCAAAGCGTTGCCTAGTGTTGTGGCTGGTGTGTCCGCGTGGTTTTGGGCAGGTCGGGCTCGGCCTCGGCGGGGAGCGCAGGGGAGGGTGGGTCTGGGTCAGGGCTGAGACCCGGACTTGGCAGGGCTGCACCTGCCTAGGTGACCAGATGGCCGAAAGGATGGCAGGCCACGCCCGGCCTAGCTCTTGCCGAGCGGCCAAGACTAGGGAAGAGGGTGGCCCGGGGCCCGGGATTCCAGAGAGGTGACCGAGATCTTTAGCACAGCTAGGAAACGGTCAAGGCCCACGATAAAGGGGCATGGCGAGCGCATGCTCCCCCGACACTCCGAAGCCGTGCGCACAGTGCTGGAGGGATCGGAGTGCAAGTAGCCTCTTCCTGGCGAGGGGTCTGCTCCGCATCACCTCTGGGTCAGCGCGGCGGCATGGTGGGGGTGTCGCCACCCGAGTAGGGCACGAGTCACAGAGGAGAGCGCTTGTCCACGCCAGCCGCTCCGGTGGCTGCCGCTCCTGACCCCGCTGCGGCTCTGGCCGGGGGTGGGGGCGGGGTGAAGGGGAGGAGGACAAGGGTGGGGTGGGGAGGGACTGAGGGAGGGGTCAGGAAGCAGGGTTGGGGGAGAGGACACTCCCGAGGCGGGGAGGTACAGGGGAAGTGTCAGGGGCGTGTCTCGGAGGGAGAAAGGATATGTAAAGGACAGGAGTTATTTCAAAGTGAGGTAAGTACCAAGTGTCTGGACTTTTATTTTAATGGTGAGCAGAGCCCTTAAGGCCGGGAAACGCTCTTCTCTGCTCCCATCTCGTGTGCTTTTTGGGAATAACAGCACAGTTTAAAGTCATGAAATGTTATTCGTTATCTTCTGCTGCCATATGGTGTGCATTTTTGGAATAGCACCTGAATGTAGGCACTGAAATGTTATTCCTTATCGTCTGCTGCCATCTCGTGTGCATTTTGGGAATAGCACCAGGGTTTAAGCTCGTGAAAGGCTAGTCCTTATCGTCTGCTGCCACCTCGTGTACATTTTGGGAATAGCACCAGAGTTCCGCGCACGAAATATTGTTCCTTATCCTCTGCTGCCATCTCGTGTAAAATAGTGAGGGTGACTAGCACTAAAGATTAGTTTATCTATTTTTTTTTTTGCTTCACATTATAGAGAAACTAAAGACGTTCATTTCCTTTTGTCTACATGTAATGGGGAATGGCTTCTGCCATAATTTCGGTTTGCCTTTCCCCCAGGCTAAACACTCCTTCAATAGATAATGCTAAATAGTGGAGAAGTCGTCCAGTACAAAGAGATTTGGAAATTTGGTGGGCTCTTTTTCAGACCCCGCCATTTTCCATGCCCCTCCTCCCTCACTGATAAAAGATGCTTAGGCTTGAAGTTGTACCTTAATTGAACTTGAGAAAACTAGAAAGTCACCATTTGCCATGGCTGTGTGTGGGAAACTTTTGGTAAGCAGAGGTAAGCAGTATATTTGTTTACCCTGTCAGCCTTTTTGCTCCATTTTTGCAAGGTTTGGGAGAATTAAGAAGAATTGGCTGACTTTTTCCTCTCTAATACATTAGATGTGTATGAAAACTATTTGTGAAGCTAAGCTATTTGGACTTGGTGACTCCCAGTTTTCTATATCGAAACTTTCCTCTCAGAGTGTTTATGTTTTTCTGTGCTTTTGTCTTTCTTGCTGTTATAAGATGGAAATACTATGGGGATAGGAATTCTCAGCTTCCTGGCTAAGCTGTAAAATTTCTTATTGGTTTATGTCACTGCTAAAATTATTGGGATGAGGATCGATTCTTTGTATTGGAAAAGGTTTTAGGTTGCAAAATATTTATGGAAACACGATAGCAATTGTTTCTTAATACTGACAGAAAGTGCATTCAAAAGACAAATGGATAGGAGCCAAATGAATTAGTCTTAAGTTTTTGAATTACTTCTTTAGCTTTTTGTTTATTATAGTACATGGCAATATCAACATCAGGTTCAGAATGCGGACGGGAAAAATCAACAAGTTTCCCAACAAGGCATAACTTTTAAAAATTATTGTTAATAGAGCATTTCGATCATCAGTTTTGATCTCTTGGTCTTCAGGGTAAGTAAAAAATGGAATAAATTGTTGTGTTTACACTGTGTAGGGTACATCTTAAATTTTGTTTTCCTCTTATGGTAAGGGTAAACATTAACAGTATGGAAAAATCAGTTAGTATTGTCTGCAGGAATGCTCCTCTTCACTGTGGAAGAATGTGGCCACATTCCGGTGGAAGCATAAAAGATAGCTGTGGGAGGGAGGAGAGTTGAGGAAGCAGGGGAACAGATTGAGGGAGAATTTCCCTCCACCCGCCCACACTGGGGACTCAAGTCTCAGGCAGGGAGAGTGGCATTAGATCGGGACCACCAGATTCTACTTGGGGGAATCAGGATGGCTGCTCACCAGCCGACCAACCTTTCTGAGGTAACCGAGGTTATACAGGGGAGGGACCTCAGGAATCCCCTGGAGTGTCTCTTGAACGAGGCGTACCGGGTATACACCCCCATTGATCCTGAGGTCCCTGAGAACCAGCAGGACATTAATATGGCCTTTGCTACTCAGGCAGCCCCTGATATCCAAAACATTGGAAGGTTTTGCAAAGATGAACCTGTCCCAACTTGGTGAGATCTCCCAGAACGTGTTCAACAACAGGGAGGCACCAGATGACCCCAAACGTATGGCTCAAATCCAAAGCTACTGTCATCGCCCCAGCCAATCCGTTGCCAGACTCAGACCCCGAGACCCCCGTTCATGACTGCACGGATTTCACTGAGGCTGTGTGTTCCTCGTGGCCAGGCCTCAAAGACTCCCCTCTGCCCGAGGCCGACGAAGTTCTGTTCACGGACGGGAGCGGCTTCATGCGAGAAGGAAGGAGGTATGCCGGGGCAGGGGTCGTAACTCTGACTGGCACCATCTGGTCTCAGCCTCTTCCCCACGGGACTTCCGCTCAAAAGGCGGAACTCGTCGCCCTCACTGAGGCACTGAGATGGGGAAAGGATAAGGCGGTCACGACATACACTGACGGCCGACGCGCCTTTGCCACTGCACGTGGACACGGAGCCACCTACGAGGAAAGCGGGCTTCCGACTTCGGCTGGGCAGGACATCAAGGACAAGGAGGAGATCCTAGCCTTACTTGCAGCCGCACGGATGCCTGAGGCTCTGGCTAGTGTTCTTTGTAATGGGCATCAATAAGGGAACCGTCCTGAGGCTGAGGGAAACCTATGAGCCGACGCAGAGGCAAGAACAGCGGCCACAGGGCCAGTGGGGCCCCCGCCACATCTACTGACTCTTGTCCCTTACCCAGAACTGCCTCTGACTCTGTCCTATGTGGCGGAAGAGGACACATATTTTCAAGATAAGGGAGCCACTAGGAACCAACGGGAGTGGTGGCCGACGCCAGATGAACAACAGTCGGGCCCTCACGGGCCCTTGGAAGGACTCTCCTCCACCAACTACACCAGGCCGCGCGCCTAGGGCGGACGAAGATGCTCCAAGCTTTAGACCCTCAATTTCACCGGTTAGAAGGGAGAAGAACTGCGGAGGAGATGCCCGGCTTGCGCCCACGTTCATCCAAAGAAGGGGAAGATAGAGGAACCTAGGCATAGGGAAGGAGGACCTTATCCGGGGGACCACTGGGAAGTCGATTTCACTGAGGTAACCCCGACTGTGGGGGGCTACGAATATTTACTTGTTTTTACAGACACCTTTTCAGGATGGGTGGAGGCCTTCCCTACCCGGAAAGAGACTGCCTCAGTAGTGACTAAGAAACTACTACGAGAAATCCTCCCTTCATTTGGTCTCCCCGGAACTTTAGGGTCGGATGACGGGCCAGCCTTCGTAGCAAAGGTATCACGGCAATTGGCTAGCTGCCTAAATTTGCGATGGAAACTCCACTGCGCCTACCGGCCCCAAAGTTCGGGCCAAGTAGGGCGAATGGATCGGACCCGAAGAGAGACATTAGTCAAGTTAGGATTAGAAACTGGTGGGACCTGGGTAGAACTTGTCACCTTTGCTCTTCTCCGAGCCAGGTGTACTCTGCATATTAATGGATTCACCCCATTCACATCTTTCTTTAGAAAACTCCCACCTTTAGTACCTAGAAGACGAGAACAAGGCAGAACTGCGTAACCTTGCCTGACTTGAGTCTCTACGGGCCCTTCAAAGTGTGCAGAAGGAGATTTGGTCCCGGGTTCGTGCTGCCCACTCGGCCCCGGGGGACGGACTTCCCCATCGGTTTCAGCCTGGGGACTCTGTGTGGATCTGGAAGTTCACTTCCAAAGGACTAGGACCCAAGCGGAAAGGACCCGTCACTGTCTACCAGACGACGCCCACTGCAGTTGAAGTCGACGGCATCCCGTCGTGGATTCATCACTCCCGCGCGAGGGCGGCACGAGAGTGGACAGCTCAGGAAGACGGGCCCTTGAGACTGAGACTCAAGCGTACGTACGTACGGCTAACCCTCTGTTTCTTCCTTTCTTCCTCTCTAGCCCAGGCATTCGACCAGCCACAACCAGAACCAGAAGGAACATTAACAACTTGGCTAACAACAACAGGCGTGGTCTGAAATAAGACCGCCCCAGACATAGGACAGGATTGCTGGTCGTGTCCAAACCCCAAACCCCCTTCCTATGTCGGGGTAGGAACTCCCCTGAACTTGACTGACCATCGGCGGCCTAGGATTTCACGTCGATTCACTAGCAGAAGTAGTCCTTCGGAATGAAAGAGGGGTAAATGTATTCTTCTTAGAACAAGATAGACGAGGTATGGCTCTAAGTGAAACCTGTTGCTTCTATGCCAATAACTCTGGAATAATTAGAAAAAGCTTACGACTAGTACAGAGATAGTTAGATACCGGAGAAAGACAGGGACTGGAATCAAATAACTAGGTTCATAGGATGTTCGGTTGGTCACCATGGCTGACAACCCTTCTATCTGCTGTAGCTAGACCCGCTACCATCCTCCTCCTCTTGTTGACTTTTGGCCCATGTTGCCTTAATTTCTTGTTTACAGATATAAGAAAAAGAGTTCATTCTATAAGTCTTTTAGTATTACAGAATCGAGGCCATAGGCAAATTCTCTATGAAGAATCAAAGATTTGATTGCCTGCTAAGGCCGGCGGGCAATGTGGTGGCTCAAAAATTGACTCTTACTGGAAATTACTCTTTGACTATGGCTATGGGCACGTAGGTCTTTGATTACGGGAACATGACCTTCTAAACGAGCTTTCTGCTTCTGTACGCCCGCTTACGCACCTGACCTGTGAGTTGACAGCTAGGGAATAGAAGAAAGGTAGCCCTTTGTGTTGAGACGGAATGAAGAACGGGATTTTGGGCTTAAAAACCCTGTACCTCTACATTTCGGGGCTGCCTAACTTGGGGTCTGCGTACCCCTGGCAGACCCAGCTGGCCGAATAAAGAGTGTTTCCTATAACTCGCTCACTGAGTTCTGGTGGTCCGCGTGTCTCTCGGGGGCTGGCGGCCACAACATTTGGAGGCCCCAGCGAGATCTCGGGGAGCGGCCCTGAGATCTAAGACCGGACCGGCCTCCGAAGCGGTTGCTGTCCCTGTTACGGATTCAAAGGGGTGGCCAGCCTGGGACGTTCCGGGGCCCTTGAATGCCACGGCGGGGTTAATACGGTCGTCAAGGACGCAACTTTTAGGACACGCTCTTTGTCCCCGGTCCCGACGGGAATCCGGAATGTCTGAGGCCTCGGCGTCCGAATAAAAGGCACCTTCCTGGTTCTGTTGGCCGGTCCTTGGGGGTCCGTGGGGACCCTGGACGCACTCACATCTCCCGGACCGTGGCCAGGCCGCGGGACGCCGCCTCCTGTGACCCGTGTCGGGTTCTGTTTAGTGTCTCTGGTCCTGTCTAGGTTGTAGGTGGCGGACTTCTCTGGGTCCACCTACACCTCGGTGACTGTCTTGTGTGAGTGTGTGTTTTGAGTTGTGTAGGTGGCGGACTTCTCTGGGTGCACCCACACCTCAGTGATTGTTCTTGTGTGAGTGCGTGTTTTGAGTTTTGTGTTTTCTGCGCAAGCGATGGGGGGAAGCCCGAGTTCACAGAAGGCACCCACCGCCCTCAGCCCGGCCAGGACCAGACTGGGATTCAGTCTTAAGTTGTCCAGATCATTTGTTATATTTCCCTCAAAAATAGCATTTCCCGCTTGGGACAAGCACTTTTGACGTCCACTGTTTGTGAAATATGCACTGCTGTGTCTTGAAGTTTCCGAGGCTGACTCTCTAAGGCAGCCTCCACCAGCCAGTCTCTATTAGTGGCTGCCTAGGGTCCTGCCAGGGTCCTATCTCGGGGCTCCCTCTGTTGGAGAGGGCATGCTCCCCTCGATCCCAGGAAGGCCCCACTCGTGGCATCCAGAGCCTGGGGGTCTCTTCCTTTTGAGGCTGGGTGCAGCCCTTCCTTGGGCACAGCCATGGCCATACCTGGCCATTGGCACCCTCAATGACTTCCCCTGCCTACTGCACCCTCTGCCTGCACCCCCATTCTCAGCCCCTTCCTTTGCTCCCTCAACCTGTTGTGGCCTTCACACCACCTTGATACTCTGCACGAGTTTCGAGTCAGTTCCTGGGCCCGTGGACAGAGGTCACCTGCCCGAGGATCTTCAGTGGAGGAGGCGTAAGGTTTGAGGAACCACCTGGCTGGCGCCCTGCCCTGTCTCTGGGCCCCTCGTTTCACAGGGGATTACAGTGGTTGGGGTTTTGCCCTGGAGCTCCTGGGAACCCCCTGGGGCTGGGAAGAGGCTGTCCAGGCGGCACCCGCACCTCGTCTAGCCTGGGCTTCTGTGGGGGCAGGGGCTTCATTTTCATGACTTGAGATCCAGGGCACTTGTTCCCGAAATGTGACCCAAATAAGCAGTCCGGAGTGCAGCACAGAGGGGCCCCCAGTGGCCTCAGCTGGAAAAACAACAGTACCAGCTTGCTCCTGGAGCAGCCCGCCCCCCCCCCCCGCCCGCCAGCATGCACCCCTGAGCTCATGACAGCTACAAAGGAAGAGACCATAGTTGGGCCTTAGGATGGGTGACATTTTAATCCCACTTTTTATAATCGAGCTCTGGAAGCTGCAGCAAGAAAGACAGAAATCGGAAGGAAGACCCGGGCAGGTAGGGTGGGTAGGGCTCTCGGCTGCCCTTACAGGATCAGTGTGCAGTGAGATTACTGCCTGCCTGGTAAATACCCTCGTGTTGCTGCCCGTCACGGGCGGAGGGCAGGCAGGGCCCCCCCCAGGCCCCAGCATGGGAGGCAAACTGCATTCCCGCGGGGACTGGCCTTCCACGTACGGGGGGCCCACGTGCCTTCCCCAGCAATGGTTCAGTGAGCAGCAGGCCAGAGCAGGTTGGCTTGAGGACGAAAAGCAAGCTCACGCATTTATATTAAAACTATCTTGGACTCGCAGTCGGCAGAAGCCTGTTCTGTCCTTTAGCACATAAAAAGCAGTGTTGTGGCAGCTGAGCCTGGTGCCCCTGAATTGGGGGCCTGAGGTAGTGGCCAGGTCCCCTCACGACCCTAGCGGCCCTTGGGCCACTCCATCCCAGGCCAGAATGCCAGCTGGAGACAGACCCATGCATGTACATGACAGGCTGTGAGATGCGTCCTGGGCAAGGAATGGGGAGGAGATGAACCCCGCCTGCCCCCACCCATCTAGCAGTTGGTGGCAGTTACGCCACATGTGGTGTCTGAGCCAAGGAGGGCGGGTCCAGCTGCCCCACAGGGATCGACAGGCGAGGTTTTAGGGCCCGGGGAAGGGCCCTGGTGCTAGCAGTGCCCCGTGGGCGGTAGAAAGGGGACGAGGTTGAAAACAAGGTGACACTTTTCAGGACTGACACCCCTCCCCCGTAACTGGCTGGACAGCAGAGCATCTGTGGTCTGGGATTCGGCATGGCCATTCACAGCCAGAACCCCAAGACCCCCAGGGGGTTTGCAGAGCGCTGTCATCTGGTCAGCTCCCCCCTCGCCTGGCACCCACTCTGGGATCTTATGACACACGAGAGCACTGGTCCTGCAGACAGATTTCCACAAGGCCCAGGCCACTTGCGTCCCGTCCCTGGGGGGTATCAGCCCTGACCCAGGGATGAGGAGAGAGCTGGACTTAAGGCCACTGGGCTGTGCTTGTGCTGGGGTGCCTCGAGGCCCTGACCCAGAGCAATGTGGGCTGGGCAGTGTCCTTGGGCCACGACTGTGGGGTTCCCCTGCCTTGGCTGGGCCGGCCTAGTCCTCCTCCGGCGGCTCCACAGTGAGAATCGTGTCCACAGTCGCTGGCTGCCGCTCAGAGGTGCCGAGGGGCTGCAGCTCGCGGTTCTGCCCAGCCCTGGTGCGGGTCCAGGACGGGGATCTCAGACAGCCGGGCCGGGGCAGTGGGTGCAGGCCTGGTAGGAACACGGAGGTGGGCTCAGCACGGCCGGGGGCTCTGAATGTCTCCTGCAGCTACTGGGCTGGGCCTGTGGGTGCCTCCAACATGAGGTCCAGTCACACATTGGGGTCCCCTGGGGGCTTAGACAGTGGAGGGCCAGGCCACCAGCAATGCAGACGTGTGAGCCTGGCCGAGTGCAGGGCTGGGAATATGAGCCTCTCGCCCCCAGACTCCACCTGCACGGCATGAGCAGGGAGAGAAGCAGGTCACTGGGCCCACACACCCCTGCTGGCTGCCTTGCCATTTCTGAGGCCTTTGGGGTCTTGGGCCAAGGGCAGTGCCCCTTTGGGAACTGAAGGGGAAAACAAGGCAGGCTGAGCTGAGGCGGGGCCAGGGCGGTGGAATGGCACCCCGCTCTGCTCAGCTTAACTCGTGATTAAGTTCACACTTCCTTAAATGCCACCTTCAGTAGATCTGTGGCTTTGGCCTTTGGCGTTTGAAAATCAAAACCGCGGGTGGCCATAAGAGGAAGACCCCTTAAAGCTGGGCACAACAGGTACGCAGAATGTAGATATGCTGACTAAAACAGCACTGGTGACGAGTACTCATTTAAACACAATCGAGAGAAAATTATTTTCAGAAGTAGGGCTTTGCAGGGAGCAGTGCCCGGTGGTCCTGACCCCGGGACCTGCCCGCACCGCCCGCCGCACCCCAGCGCCAGCCCCACCTGCTGGCGAGTCACCGGCCAGGTTCTCATCGTCAGAGTCCGCGAAGACCTCGGCCAGCTCCTGGTCGGACATGTCTGTCAGCTCCGTGAGGTCCAGGAGGTCAAAGTGCACCTCCAGGGAGGAGACGCTGCTCAGGGGCTCTGGGGGTGGGGGCTTGTCATCGGCACAGGCCCCCCCCCCACGCCAGGCCCCCATGCAGGCCCCCCACACAACCCCGGGAAGAACCAGATCTCTGGATAGAGCCTGGGGCAGCCAGACCCCAACTCTGCTCCCCACACTTCAGACCGAACACCTTCTGGGGTCCCCCACTTTACAGATGGCACAACCAAGGCCTAGGGGACCAAGCCTTAAGAGTTCGATGGCCAGCACACCCCGTGGAGTGTCTGGATAAGATGTGGCCCCTGCCCCCCAGTTCCTGGGGGGCCCAGGTCCCCATGGAGCATGCCAGGCATGTCAGCTGTACTTACGCCTCCTTTCTGTAACCTGCAGGAGCCCTGGTGCCGGTCCCGAGATGCCCACCTCCTCCTCCTCAGCCACAGGCGAGTGGCAGCTGTCTCCTGTCCCGTGGGCCGGGGTGCTCAGGGTGGCCTGTGGCACCTCAACCTCCTTAACTATTTCTACAAAAGACAGAATGCATTACCTGGGAGGAGACATGGGGGGTCCCACACCGCCGTGCCTGAGCTTGGGAGAACACAGGCTGTGAAGGTCTGATGGGGACTTCCTCACTGGCCCCTGCTCACCTGCCTGTCCTGCGTGGACTGGCTCCGTGGACTGTGACAGAACAGGGAGGCAGCAGACCCCCTGGCCACCAACTACACCTCATGACTGGGACAGTGTTCCTCCAGGAGTTTTTTTATGCAATTTTTCTTTGAAATATATAATTGCTCACTTTTTTATATTTAAGTTTTTTGTCAGACAAGGGCAGGAGGTCTCCTGGGGATCTGCTCGGTGGAGACTGCCACCCAGAGGTGGGACCGCTGGCCCGAGGGCCACCAGTCTCGCCGTCTGCTGCTCTCACTTCGCATCCCTCCACCCATGCCCCCTACCAGCTCCTGCAGAATGTTCCAGAGCCTGCTCGCACACCCCTGAGGTAACCGGGCCCCTTGGCTCCCATGACCCCACAGTGGCTCTGCTGCCGCCCTCCCCTGGGACCCCACGGAGCAGGTGCGAGGTGCGGACTCGTGCCCTGCAGAGCCCCCGGCCCACTCCCAGCTGAGCGCCGAGAGCGGGGCGCAGACGGAGCCCCCAGAGCAGCTGCCTGGAGCGGTGGGCCGAGGGGGCCCCAGCTGGGGCCCCCAGTGCCAGCAGCTGCCTGCAAGGGGCAGGACTGTCCTCCCCAATTGTGTAGCCAGCAGCCCGCATGCCGCCCCGCGGGGAGGGTGGGTCTGGAGGGTCCCCAGCTCAGTGGGAAGTGGGCATCGACCCCCAGCTGCAGAGCCAGCAAGGCCGTCCTGGCCTCCTCCGGGAGGGCACCCCCACTCTCCCCCCACAGGAAGTGTGGCCAAGGGAAGGTGGAGCTGCTGACTGGCAGCCTGTCAAGCTTTGTACCGGGCTGTGTCACCACATGGACCCTGGGGCAGGCCAGGCTGGACAGGACTCAGGGGATCCGGTTCCCCCCTCTGCCGGAGTGTGGCTTCTGAGCATCCTGGGAGGGTAGAGTTACACCCACTCCTGTCCTGGCCTACCAGCCTGGCAAGGACACCTCCTGGCCCAGAGGCCGCGCGAGACGTGCCCCTGCTGTGAGCTGGGTGAGCAGGGACCTCTGCCTGGAACCTCAGACCAACATCTGAGAATCCCTGTCCAGGATCCAGGAAGTGCCCGGGGGGGCCTTCGCTCTGCAGGACGCTCTGTCTCTTCAGTGGGAGGTGGCGCAGGTGCGTGGGAGTGGGCTCGCGCCCCGCTGGCCTGTGCCGTGGCCACAATTCTAAGACACTTCCACACCCACAGCCTGTGGCGGTAGGTGACTGTGTCCGGGCGGGGTGCTCACGGCAGGTGCTGCCATCTATCTAGAGAACCCAAATGGGGCCGGTGACTCGGGTCATAACGGCAGTAGTGACGGTGACTCTGTGCCAGGCGCGGCCCTACCACTGTTTCTAACGTCACAAGCAGCTGTGGGGGAGGGACGCTGAGTGTTGGGCTTTAGAGACGGAGCACGTAGTGGCTCAGCTCGGCCCAGGCACACAGCACAGGGGATGATGGGGTCTGAGCTCACAGCCACTTCCCGCCAGCCTCTGTTCCTGGCCATGGCACAAGGCTGAGAGCAGGGGCCAGAGGAGGGAGGCGAAACCCTGACCCCACGCCCACAGGTGAGCAGGAGCAGGTCCCTGGCCCCGACCCAGGTGGAGGGGGACTTCTGAAAGATGGGATAGAGGCGGGGTCTCTGCTCACAGCACCCTGTCCCCGTGTCACTGGGTGGGGCCCCTCATCTTGACAAGAAGGCATTCATCCATCCATCCATCCATCCATCCACCCACCCAAACAAGATTTCCTGAGCACTGGGGGCACTGCATGGACAAAGCACATGTTCCTGCCCTGTGTGGGGTGGGCAGCTTGCAGGGGTAGTGGGCGCTGTTCTCCTGTTAGAGGGAGCTGTGCCACACCTGGGGACACCGGCAAACAGCACACCCCTTCCCCAGAGTGGGGAGAGGCACTCCGCTACAGATCCTGGGGCCTGGGGGCCTTGGACAGCCCCGGGACAGACCCCCACAGGCACAGCGGGCCGTGCACCGCGCGGAGCACATTCGATCAAATCCCAGCATCCCCGAAACAGCAGAGCAACTACGTGTCACAGTCCACAGGACGCAGCGTGTCTAGGTTTTGATTCTTTTCCATACCCCTTTGGCTTGGCCTGGTCTTTATAAATGCTGTTGCCCTGGCCTGTGGCGAAGCTGTGGGGGGCAGGAAAACGCAGAAGATGTAGCTTCTGACAGACACTGGTCTTATGGCCAGAAGAAGGTAAAGGAAATGGGAGATTGAGTCAAGATGCCAACGCAGATGCAGGGACACAGGGCCCTGAGCCCTGGGGATGGCGTGCCGTGGTGCAGTGGGTGGCTGTGTCTGGGCTGGGTGCTCACAGCAGGGGCACCCACTGCTCCTCAGACCGTTAAACGCAGTCGCCACATGAAGCAGCAATTCCACTCCTATGCTTAGCCCAAAGAATGGAAAGCGCACGTCCACACGAGCACTTGCACATGAGAGTGTTCACCACTGCACTACTCTTGGTAGAAGCGGAATCAAACCCAAATGTCCATCTAGACAATGGAATACTACTCTGCCATGAGAAAGCAACGCCGCACTGACATGCTACGACGTGGGCAGACCATGAAAACATCATGGTGAGCGCCAGGAGCCAGTCACAAAGGGCCGTACGTCATGATTCCATTTATCCAGATGCCCAGAACAGGCAGCTCTACGGAGGGTAGATGGCGAATTAGAAAAGACAGGAAGTAGATTGGCGGTAGCCAGGGGCTAGGTTTAGAATGGGGAGTGACTGCTGACAGGCGCGGGGTTTCTTTTTGGGGTGATGGAAATATTCTAAAACTAGATGATGGTGATGATTGTGCAACTTCGTGGATACAGATGCTCCTTGACTTACGAGGGGGTTACATTCCAGCAAGCTGAAAGTATCATAAGTTGAAAATGCATTTAATACACCTCGCCTACTGGGCATCATAGCTTAGCCCAGCCGATGTTAACCATGCTCAGATCACGGGAGGGACAGGGCATCGTATCCCTAGTCTGGGAAAAGATAAAAACAAAGTGCGGTTTCGCAATGCGTATCGCTCTGACGCTGCCATAAAGTCGAAAGTTCGAGGTTGAATCAGTGTAAGTTGAGGCCACGCGTACACTAACAACACTGAATTGTACACGGCAAAAGGATGGATTTTTATGACGTGAATTATTTCTCAATGTAAAAAAATCCTCTGTGGAAACACCAGGCCCCAGGCTCAGATGCCGGGGCTGGGTGTGAGCAGCGTGAGCTCCAGGACCCAGGCTCATCCTCGTGCACAGCAGGTGCACCGTGGATGTCTGCAGAGTGAGTGAAGCCACAGCCCCACACCACAGTCACAGTTAATGACCGGCTGTCTGGCGCATCAGTCTGATACCTTGGCGGGCAAAGGG
Organism: Rousettus aegyptiacus; assembly: GCF_014176215.1. Classification (NCBI taxonomy): domain Eukaryota; kingdom Metazoa; phylum Chordata; class Mammalia; order Chiroptera; family Pteropodidae; genus Rousettus; species Rousettus aegyptiacus. The sequence goes on from NW_023416312.1 coordinate 106,477,073, forward strand.
ACAAATCTCTGCAGGAGACACCCACTGCTCTTCCTGGGGTTCGAAGCAGAGTAGTGATCTCACAGGCAGGCAAGGGGTAGGTGCCTGGCAGCCCGACCGAGCCGCAAGCTGGGTGGCTTAGCAGCCCCAGAGTCAGCCAGGGCAGGGCAGAGATGGCGGGTGTTTCTGATGCCCCAGGAGGCCCAGCCCATGGGAAAGCAACACCTGGTGCTCAGCCCAGCACAGCCCCTGTGGGAGAACGGAGTTGGGGTGCCACAGCCTGTCCTCACCCAGGGCTGGCTGCTGATGTGAGTGGAGCTGATGGGGTTTCTTGTGCTATGCTGCTGACCTATTTTCCAGCACATTTGTGCCGAGAACCTGGCCCAGATCTCAAGTTCTTTGCCATGTGTCCAGGTCCTTGCCCCAGCATCAAGGCACACTGCACACACCCATGAGTGAACAAACAAGTTAATGAAGTGAATAAAAGCCATAGAAACCCAAATGGCGCAGGGAGGGAGAGAGGGTCACAGAGGTGGGGCACCTGCGGCCCATTCCCAGGTCCTTATCCTGGATTCAGGGCCCCTCCCCCGAACATGCGGAAGCTGCTGGTGGCCCCAGCCAGGCTCAGCCTCTCCGGGGAAGGTGGACTGGGACTCTGGTTTTCCAGAGGCAAAGCTGGGGGGCTCTTCAGGAAGTACACTCTCCACCACACCCTCACGCTTCTCATCTTCGTGCCTGTACATTTCGAGCATTAAGAAATTATGGTTAATTTGTTTAGGTGCAAAAACAAGATTTTGATTATGCTCTACAAGAACCTTATCTTTTAGAGATAATTATGGGTGAAGTATGTCTAGATTTCCCACAAATTACTGCTGGGGCGGGGATCTGGTTTAGCAGGCGGGAGGTGGCTCTTGGGGCTTTACCATACTGCTTCCTTTACTCGTGTGTGTGCTCCACATGCTCCAGAGTAATGTGTTAGTGACCTGAGAATGACGGTCACAGCCACCCTCACGTGACTTCATGAGAGCCCATAGCATGGGGGTCGCCAGCCCACTGTGCGGGCAGGAAATGGCCACGGGATGACCTGCGTGAGTCCTGAGTGTGGCCCCAGCCCCACCACAGTGCCCGCACAGAACAGCACCTGGCAGGTGCAGGCTTGTGCACTGAGGGAGCCGGGCTGAGGCTTCCAGTGAGTGAGGCTCAGTCACTGAAGGGCCCTCGGGTCCTCTCCCACAGGCCTGCAGCGGAGGGGCTGTCTCTTCTGACAGAAGTGGACACAGGCCCATGGGAGGCTGCTGTGCCCACATCTCACGACTGCGCCCCCAGCCCTTGCTCTCTAAATGGTCCCCTTCACAACCCACAGAGCTGCCACTGGGCTGTGCAGGGTGGGGGTGGAGGTCCGGGGACTGTCCGCCTGGGGGGGGGGGCGGGGAGGGAAGCTGGATCCCGCCCACAAATGACAAAACAAAGAAAACCCACCCTCTAGCCCCTGGGTGTGTCTGGCTGTGCCTGCCAGTCGCAAAGGGCCCCCAGGCAGCTGTCTGGAACGCACCTGCGCTACCCGGCTTGCAAACAGCAGCGACGGACCCACTGCTTCGGAACACCTCCCGGGCCAGCACTCTGGGTCTCGGAGGAGGCCGCTGGTGCCGCTGGGGCATCCTCAGCGAGTTCAGGGAGTGGCTCCGTGGGATGGGATCCCCAGGAAACCAAGGATGCCCCTGCGGCCTGGCCAGGTAGGCGGGTTGAGGAGTCGTGCAGTTTGCATCCAAGTTGCGATGCGGACGGCGCCCACAAACATTCCTGAAGGGCTCGAGAGGGGTTCCTAGGTTTCCTCTCGCTAAGGGAGGGTCTTAACCGCCAGAGTCCCGGACAGCTGACCGGCTGCGGGGGCGGGGGTCTCTCCGTGCACACCTGCCCTCCCAGATGTGTGCTCCCCTGGGCCTTGCCCAGGCCGGCAACCCCTGCGGGCCGTGCCCCCTCCGAGACCCCCTGCAGGCCGTGTCCCCTCCGAGACCCTCTCAGTCCGGTACTGAGCAGGGTTCCGCCGCGGCCCCCTCCCACCCCACCGCCGCCCTAGCCCCGGGAGCCGCTGCTGGGCGAACAAAGCGGACGCGCCGCCAAGAGGGCAGAGTCGCCCCCCACGTCTCGCCCACCCGGACCCCAAACTCCGGCGCTGATCCCCAGATCCACGGCTCGGCTCGGAGGGCTCCAGGAACAAACCCTGGACCACCCACAAGGGGACCGCCAGGCTCGGCTGCCGGGGCCCGGCGCGCAGAGGACCGGGGGGCGGGGACGCGGTCTGTGCGCCCCCTGCCCGGCGCGGCGGGCGCCCGAGCGGCCGGCGGTGTCCGCGGCCCGCGGGCGCGGCAGACTAGTGGGCCGGGGAGAAGGGGCCGCGGCTCGCTGCGGGCAGGGCGTCGCTCCCGGCGGCTGGGGCCGCACTCACCTCCCGGGCCGGCGCCCTCCGGGGGCTCCATGCGGCCGGCGGCGTTCGCCCGGCCCCAGAGTCCCTGCCGCTGCGGCGGCGACTCGGCCCCGGCTCCTGGCTCCCGGCTCCCGGCGCCGCGCATCGGGCAGCAGCCGGGGGGCCGCGGCGGCGGGGAGGAGCCCGCGGGGCGGGGCCCGCAGCTGCTCCGGGGCCGCGGCCGCCCCATCCTCCCCGCGGCCCCGCGGCACAGGTGCGGCCCCGCCCCGGCCCGCGCGCGCCCCCTGTCGGCCCCGGCCCTGCGGACTCCCGCCCGGCGCCGACCTCGCCCCCACCGCCGACCCCGCGGGCCTGGCCGCGGCCTCCCACCCCTGAGCGCACACTCGCCCCGCAGCCGCGCGGACGGCTGTCCATTTGTGACCCTGCGCCCCAGATATGTATGGGGCGCCAACTATGAGCCCGCGCTTTGCACAAGGAGAGGGAAAGGCGGAGCCGACACCAGAGACGAGGGACCGTAAGCACAGACCTGCAGATTGTAATGGGTGTTATGAGGAAACGGGGTGGGGGGTGGTGGCGAAGCTGAGGGGTCGTGGGTGGGGGATGGGAGTTGAGGAGATGGGAGCCGGCAGGGAGGGCGCTCCTGGGAGCGGAGGCAGGGTCCGGGCTTGTTGAGAGCACCAAACGGTTCAATCCAGTCCCACCCCCAAACGCTGCTTTGCTTCCCTAGGACCTCACTCAAGCCCTGGAGCGCAAGATCTCATCAATTCTCCCAGTGATCCTAGGAAGATGGGATCCTGGTTTTCCAGCTGAAGAAGTTGAGCACAGAGAGGGTAGGTAACCTTCTCAAGATCGCACAGACACAGAAAGCCAGAAGGCCCGAAGCCAAGCCCAAGGTCTGCACTTTCACAAAAATAAAACAAACTGAAGGAAAAGCTTCAGGGAGAAAGAACTTGTTCACAGCTTGTGGTGGAAAAGGCCCTCAGAGGTAGGGGACAGGTATGAACTTGGTGTTTGCAGGAAAGGCACCCACTCAGAGGCGGGGTGGTTCACACAGCTTCAGCCCCACAAAATCCTTACTCTCAGCCCAGCTCAAATGACAGAGCCCAAGGCCTTTGAGACTCTCAGTCAGTGAAGCAGGCTAATAAGTCTCATTTTTCTTCAGTGTACAAAACAAATGAAAACAAAAACTGCTGTTTACAACTGCCTAAAATGATTTCCTGACCCACTAGGACAAGCCACTGGCCTCTGTGCCGCCCCAAAGGTAGAGAATTTGGCCTCTCAGGGACAAAGCTGAGCTACAGGGGTAGGGGGTGGGAGGGTAGACAGCGGGTGGGCACTGGTTGCTCCAAGTTAGAGAGGGAGGCAGATTGCATTTTCTCAAAATGGTCAGAGCGATGTTTCTGATTCTATGTGTCTTCCGGAATTGCCTATGCCCATCAAGACACTCCGCAGCTATACTCCTGCTTGAACCTGGGCAGGACACATGGCTGAAGGTGTGCTCTGTGATTTCCCAAGCTGAGTCCCCTGGTAGATTTAGCTGTCCCTCAGAAAGCTCCCCTGGAACCCAGCTTCCCTGTGTGAGGCAGCCCAGGCCATTCAAGATGCCACTCATGTGTGTCCTTTGAGACCCCCCCATCTCCCACCCCTTTGGTATGTGGAGCCAAGATGACCTGTCCGCATCCAGTCCTGGCAGAGTTGCAGATTCATGAGCAAAATAGATATTGTCACTGCATTAAGCCACTACATGTTGGGAGTAACTTATTATGCAGCCATAGTAACTACACAGTGGTTACCGTTTAATAATTGTCCTTGTTGAGAGATGAATAAATGTATACAGAGGATATCTTGTCAAAGGGGTCCCAGGAGCCAGTGTTTATTTATTTTTAACTTTTCATTAAGACCATTTTCAAACCAAAGTAGAGAGAATAAGACAATTAACCCGCATGTACCCATCACCCTATTCAGTGATTCCCATGATGGCTAATTTCGTTTTTCTACTCTTGGTCGCCTCCACATGACATCACTTCATAGGTAAATGTTTCACTATTTATCTCTAAGAGAGTCTAGTCTTCTTAAGCACTCTGTTATCCTAACATACTGGTCTCTGCTGAGCTGGTCCAGTGGCCCGAGGCATTCTACCTGGGGCAGTTGACCTGGACAACCAAGTAAGTGAGTGTTAGGAAGAGCCAAATATTAAACAACGTGGTCAGTGGTTTGTGGGTACTAATATTTGCTCTGGATTTTTTAGGAAACTCATGCCATTTATCTGGGTTTCTGAGCTGCACAGCTTGATGCCGAATAAAAGTATCTTAAGCCATGGATGTGAAGAAAAGACTCTTTTCTGAAAAAGAGTCCTCAAATCCAATAGGAAAAGCACAGGTCACTGTGTACCTTGCTGGGAGCACAGGGCTGCCTGAACTATCCATCTCTGCCATCCGTGCTGATGGACCAAGCGACTCTATTGGTTTGTGATGAATGAATACCCTGTCTGGTTATCCTGAGCTAACCCTCTGATTCTTGCCCTCTTTGCTGAAAGGAATTATTGTTAATGCATTTATTTAATTCAGGACTCCCAGCCAGACTTCTAAAGCAAAAGCCAATCAGCATGAGGCACCTAGCATTTTGGGTCGGCAAAGTAAGTGTTAAACAATAATAATTACTCTGCCGTGTTACTCAGCTGCATTGTCTTGCCTGGCAAACCGCCTCTGGGAGGCCCTGGCCCAGGCACAGTGACAGGACCAGACCTCACAAAGGCCCCAGGACCTGCTATAAATAAAACTCGGGACTGTGCAAGCTGGGTCAATGCAGTCCCACTGTGCAGGCAGGGCTGGAGTGGGCAAACAGGAAGCCCCGCAGGCTCATCCTGTGGCTCTCAGATCCTGGCCACTGCGTGGGTGTCTGAGGTCTGAGCAAGCCCAGCTAATAAGGCTATTTTGCCCTGGGAGGGACAGTCAGACTCAGGCCTTTGTCTTTCTTCATTGCACTCCGTCCTCGCCTTAGCTCTCCAGGGGAGAAGCTTCTAGAATCTTCCGCATCCCAAAACAGATGAGGAAAACATGACCTGATTCAAAACCACTAGTTAGGAAATGCTGAAGTTGAGTGAAAAGACCATAAGTGGCGTATAAAGATGGGCGCCTGCTTATGACAAACTGTCAGCTTTCCGAGTGACAGAGTGGTACATGTAGGTAATAGTGTGGTGGCAGGGATCGGAAATTCGCTTTGGAAATCGTGAACTGATGAGGAAAGGAACCTGATAACTCGATTTTTCTGCCCGTCTGGAATCCTGTGGCAGAGGTTTCTAGCATTTTCCTCCCGGGTGAGAACAGGGCCCGCAGGGGACCTCTTCAGTCAGAGCAGTTTTTGTGAAGGGGACACCTGCTGATTTCAAAAGTTTACAGCTAGCTGGAACGTATTTTTCTTACTGTTACTTCTAAAGGTTTATGGAAACCTGGCTGTCTCCCATCCTCACCAGGCCAGCAGGGGAGGGATCTTCAAGATGGTCAATGGGGGGTGGGGATGGGGGGGTCAGGCTCAGGGGCACCGTCCTAGCCCAAATTTGAATCTAATTGCCGTCCTCCCTCCTGCACTGAAGGCATCTTTACTGAGCGCCTGCTGTGTACTGTCTTGGGCACTGCAGGTAAGAAGGGGGCGAAACAGTTCTTCCTCCCTTCATGGAACTGAAGTTTATTGGGGGAGGCCGGGAGTGTACACGTACATCCCACAGGGAGACGCGTCTCGAGGCGTCGGAGAGGTCAAAAGTGGCTGATGCCCAGCTGCAAGCAAATCCTACCGGACTCGCGTAAGCCCTGGGTGGGCCCAGTGCTTGTTGCTAGGGACGCGCTCCCGCCGTTGCCAGGGCCTGCTGAGGAGGGCGGAGTCTCGCGAGGATCTTCGCGATCTCGCGCGGGACCGCACAGCGGTTGCTGGGAGACGGCGCAGCTTCGGCGCGGCCGGCGCTCGGGTCTGCGGGTCGCGGCGCGGCCGGACGTCCGCAGCCATGGTGAGGAGGGGCGGGTCGCCGGCCCTGCGCGCCGAGCGACCCTGGACGCGGAGGCCTGGGTCCCTGGGTCCCTGGGACTGGGAGCTTGGTGCTCTCGTGGGACGGTCCCCTGGGAGAGCGGGTCCCGGATCCCGCCCGCGCTCGTACTGAGATCCGGGACGCCCGGGGGCCTGTGCTCACAGCGGCGGTCCTAGAGCCGCCCCGCGCTTCGCCCCAGACCCAGGGCCCGAGGTGCGAGCTGCCCAGAAAGGAGAAGCCGCGTCCGGCGACGCCCTTCCCGGAATGGAGGGCTCCGCCAGCCAGAGCCTTGGGGCCTAGGGCCTGACCTCACAGCGTCCCCGTGGAGGACAGTGGGGCGCAGGGGCACCTTACCTCCTCTAGTCGCTGGGATGGAGGCTGGGGGCGTGCCAGAGTGGCTAGGGGTTCCTCTGCATCCAGAGGTCCTGGACAGAGGGTCCAGTGCCCATGGGGTGCCCAGGGCAACGCCCGGGGTACGGGAACTGCCGTTTCCTTGGAGAACCTCCGAGGAGTCAGGTCTGTGCTGAGGGCAGCAAGGTGGGAGCTCGTTGCCTCGCCAGCTTCCCACCCCCTCTCAGGTAGGAGGGCCCTTAGCCCCCCTCCTGCCCCCCAATAAGGAGTTGTCGGGAACTGGGTTTCCAGGCTGCAGGGTGGGCGTCGCTAGTGAGTAGGACGCCTCCGATGGGGTGGGCTTGGAGTCAGGGTGAGCAAGGGGGCCGACGCGCATGCGCATTCGGGGCGAAGACTGCAGTGCGTGGTGCTTTGAAAATCAACTGGAAAAAGATCAGCAAACTGTTTCTACTGGTTATTAACTTATGGGGATATGCATGCTTTTCTTCTCCTTTTTCTTCTCTTTCTCCTCTTTTTCCTTTTTCTCCATGCTTGCTAAGATTTCCACATAATTTTTTTTTGTGATCATAAAGATGTTACGGAGGCACGTAGGGGCACACACACAAGCGTGGGCCACAGGGAGTTGGTGGAAGTGAAGGCGGAAGCATGAGTTTTGGGAGTGCGACGTGGGGATGTGCGAGGGGGTGGAAGGTTCTTTCTCACCTTGCGAGTTGGTGACAGCCGGGGGACACGAGAGGTGCTGCGGAGGGGGCAGGGCGCCCACGGTGGGGGCGCCCACGGTGGGGGCGCCCTCTGGTCCAGGGGCTGGGGGCGGGTTCACACTCAGAGGGAAGGGAGCCTTCAGGCGGCTGAGGAGGCGCTTCTCCCGGCCCACTGAACAGTTGTGCAGGTTTCTCTGTGGTGGTCACCGAGCGCCATGGCCCACGTGGTGACAACGGACGCTGGCATTGGGGTTCTTCCTCTTGAGGCTGAGTGAATTTTGCACCCACACCAAGGCGGTCTCTGCCCTGTGCCAAGGAGCGTGTTTGGGATGAAGCCCCTCCCTTCCTTTCTGGGGAGCAGACGCTCTCCTGAAAAGGGGAGGTGGCTCCTTCTCCAGAGAATATGAGTGCCTTTGGGGTGGGACCCTGTGAGGTGGAGTGGTGGGCTCTGAGGGGCTGTGTTCGACAGTGAGGGGTCGATGGTGTCCGGGCCAGACACGCTGCTCCCACGTGACCCCAGGTGGGAATCAGAGGCGGCCAGAAGGTGTGGGCACCACACAGAGCCTCCCTTCCTTACCCAGTCATCTCTTCTTTAACCGAAGGCGCCCAAAAAGAAAGGGAAGAAAGGGAAAGGCAAAGGCACCCCGATCGTTGACGGGCTCACTCCGGAGGACATGAGCAAGGAGCAGGTGAGCGGGCAGCTGGGCGGGCGGGGCAGTCTGCGTCGTCTCTGGCCTTCTGTCTCCGTGAACCTCCTTCAGACGAGCAGCCCCTCGTCCTGCCCTGCCTCTTGGTCCATCTCCCTACAGCCGGGCTCCTGCGGCTCTGTCCAGGCCCGCCCAGCCTTCCCAGTCTCCGTGGCCCTCACTCTGTCCAGACCCGCCCGGCCTTCCCAGTCTCCGTGGCCCTCGCTCTGTCCAGACCCGCCCGGCCTTCCCGGCCCCGTGGCCCTCGCCGGCACTCCTACATGCAGTGCATATATTTTTTTAACGCAGTGCAGCTGCATCGAATAACTTTTTTACACAGTGCCAGGGATTTGGAAGGGAATGTTTGCCTGATACAAAAGCTATTTTTTAGTTTTCTATGTGTCTTTTCAGTCTTATCCTTTTATGCCCCTGTACTATTATCATAGTACAGGCATCCATAGCATTCTTGTTTACCATTTTATTTACCATGGAACAGTAGGAATTATTTTAAGCTAGTTGTCCATCTTGACGAAGTTAAGGGCTAGAGGACCTAATTCTATAATGACAATTTTAATTAAAAGGCTCCTAAATCTGTAGCCTGTGGCAAACCACAAGAGCGAGTGTGGCGCCTCTTCTAGCCTGTGTTACTGGCGACTGCCTGTGAGCGGCCGGCGGGGGTTGAGAGCGGCCCGATTGTACAGCAGGCCCTCGAATGACGTCATATCGTAATGTGGATAAGATGCTGGGGAGCCCAGACTCTGGGTTATGGCATCAGCCCGTGGTGACACTGGTTTCCTTGTACGTCGTTTCTGTTAAAGTCACAGCCTATCGAAGATGTTAAGTGAGGACTTAACGTGCAGGGGCGCCGCTGGCAGTTTAAGCGGAGGGTGGTGGGGCCCAGGTTGTGTTTTGCAGGGCCACCACGGCTGGTCTGTGCAGAGCGGGTTGTGCATCGCGTTGCCTCAGCAGTTGGGGTGTTTCTTGTCTTCTCGTTTCCTTCCCGTCCGTGTGCAGACGGAACTGTGACGTGGCGGTGGTGGGTCCGCAGAGCCTCGCCCGTGCAGGTTCGCGGCACGGACACCTCGGAAGCGCCCAGTGCCAGGAGGAGTGAGGGGCTGGGCGCAGCTGCAGTCAGCTCACTGTTTTGTTACCTTGTGGGCATTGGGCTCCCATGCTGTCTGTTTCCTGATTTGTTAAGAGAAGCTAGCAACCTGGATATTTATAAGGAATCTAAATACTGAATGATGGCGAAATCTAACAATGTGAGCCAATCATAGTAGGGGACCCTGTTTCAGACTGTGTGAGTGACACTGCAGGTCCCTGACACGAAGATGGTGTCATCTGCTGAGGGCCTGCTCGGATGCTGGAGTACCGTGTCTCCCTCATGGGGAGTCACGCCCGACCTGGGGATCTTACCTCCTCGGCCCTCTTGAAGTGAGAAGTGTCTTCCCTGTGGGGAAGCGCCATCAGCGAGGAAAGCTGCAGTGGGGGGCCTGAGGTCGTGCTCAGATCACCGGGAGCCTGCCCAATTTTTTTTTAACCTATTTGCTGATTGACAGTTCTCTGGACCAAAGTTTGTCAGAGGTCTACTGGTTTTGTTCAGTTTTTGCTTACCATATATCTTTAAAGGTAAACTTTTTTTCATTCTGCATTATTTTGCGAAAGTGTTTGCATCCTGCTGTATGATTTTCATGTCTGTATATCTTTGGGCCATATAATCTCGTAGTTGATATACCTTAATTTCTCAGCCATTTTTGTATTTAAAATCATCTTAGATCATTTCCTTTTTTTTTTGCTGTTTTAATTACAGTGTGGCTAATATCTTTGAGCAGAAAGCTCTTGTGTTCTTTTGAGAAATTTAGTATAAATTCCCAGGAGTGTATGAAAGAATATGATTGGGTTTTGATTATTGGCCAAATTCAAGAGATTTTTGCTGTTTACTGAATGTGTCCTGTCCCCAGAGCCTTCCTAACTTTATATAGCTCTCATGTTTTTAGATGAGTGGCCTTCGTGCTCCCAAGGCCCCTCCCATCCTCTGCCCTGCCCCACCAGGTGGAGGAGCACATCAGCCGTATCCGGGAGGAGCTGGACCGTGAGCGCGAGGAGCGGAATTACTTCCAGCTGGAGCGGGACAAGATCCACACGTTCTGGGAGATCACCCGGAGGCAGCTGGAGGAGAAGAAGGCCGAGCTGCGGAACAAAGACCGGGAGATGGAGGAGGCCGAGGAGAGGCACCAGGTGGAGATCAAGGTGAGTGGGGCCACTGCAGAGATGCTGGGGTGGGCGGGGGCACTTCCTCTCCTTGCTTGAGGGACCTTTGTTTGTGTCCTTTACACTGGAACCTGGAGATATTTTTTTATAAAAGTGCATGCGTGTGCAGGTGTGTGTGCAGGTGTCTATGCGTGCAGTGAGCGTGTGTGCAGTGAGTGTGTGTGCAGGTATGTGCTGTGCAGTGAGTGTGTGTGTGCAGGCATGTGTTGTATGTGCAGGTGAGCATGTGCGCAGGTATGCCTGTGCAGCTGAGCGTGTGCGTGCAGGTGAGTAGGTGGTACTCCTCCTGCCCGTAGGTCTACAAGCAGAAGGTGAAGCACCTGCTGTACGAGCATCAGAACAGCCTGACGGAGATGAAGGCTGAGGGCACCGTGGTCATGAAGCTGGCCCAGAAGGAGCACCGCAGCCAGGAGGGCGCGCTGCGCAAGGACATGCGGGCGCTGAAGGCGGAGCTCAAGGAGCAGGAGCTGGCCGGCGAGGTGGTGGTGAAGAACCTGCGGCTGGTAGGTGCGCGAGCCGGCTGCCGGGGACGGCGCGCTCCGGAAGGCGTGCGTCCAGGCAGGCCCGCTTTGGCGGCCAAGCCCAGAATCCTGTCTCAGACCTGAGCCGCAGAATGACATGAGGAAAACCCAGCCCAGGGTCACTTTCCGTATGTGTCAGGTGTGTTCGGAAACACAACCGTTAGTGTGTCCTGCGCGCCGTCCCCTAGGCGGCCATGCAGTTTGTCTTGCGAGGTGGGCTCATGAGTCCTTGGCTGGGAGGATGGGGGGTGGTTCCTGGTGGAGGCTGACACTCGTTTGCTGAGCGCCCATAAGATCCCAGGCCCTGTTCTGACCTCTGGGGTCTCCGAAGAGTGGGACTGACACAGGTGGTGGAGGGTCTGGAGAGCAGAGTCTGCACCAGCAGAGCAGGCGAGGTGAGGTGTCAGGTGCGCACAGTACACCCCAGGGCGTGAGTGCTGCAGGGGGACATGGCGGGCCGGGGGGCTGCCGGGGTGAGGGGCGCTCCCTTTCTCTGTAGGGAGTTCTGGGAACGCCACACTGAGAAGCTGACATTCGGGCAAAGGCACTAGGGACTGAGCCAGGCTGGGGGACCAGGCCAGGAGAAGGGACAGGCGGTGGGCCACGCAAAGGCCTAGCGGAGCGAGGAGGCCCGGAGGACGGGGGCTTTGACCTCGGCTGAGCCGGGGGCCTGTGGAGGGTTTGGGCAGAGTGAGGATGTGTCCGACTTCGGGTTTCAAAGGCCCTTCCTGGCTGCAGGCCGAGACTGTGTGCAGGCAGCTGAGCCTCACGGGGATCTGGGAAAGCTCAATACCGTCACAGACTTCGCACCGGAGCCAGAGGGAGCGCGAGTCTCGGACCTTCAAGCATCGCGCGGTCCTGCCTGGCAGAAGCACACGAAGGGCTGGTTCCCAGTGACCCCAGAGGTGTGAGGCTGTCCGCTCACCTGAGGCCATGCAGCAGCACGTGGCCAGAGTGCCCTTTCGTGTAGAAGTGTCACTCTGAAAAACAATTAGGGCCTTTTGGGCCACGCTTCTCGTGCTCAGGCCTGCATCCGCTTCTGGAAGTGGACTTTCCCTGCTAATAAAACTTTTCTACTGTAAAAAAATTACTCAGAATTTTTATGTAGTCACTGTCTATTGAAATAATTTTTAATGTTGCTCGGAGCCCCAGCTAAGGTAGGTCAGCAGGCACCTGGAGAGGGCCGGCAGGTCTGTGCAGACGGCACCCTCCGCCCTGCGGGGGGCCAGGCGGGGGCCCAGTGTGGTCAGTGCCTGGAGAGTCCGTTAACATTCTCGGAACCTCAGAGGCGACTTTAGCCAAGGGACGTGAGTCATGAAATGCGGAGGCTCCTTAGCTGTGTTGTTCTGGGCACGGCCCAGAGCTCGGAGACGAGGGGATGGCGCCCACCGGAAGCCGCACGGGGGCACCGAGCCTGACTGCACCGCGAGGCCCCTCTCTGTCCCCTGGTCCCATCCTGCTCCTGCCTTTGCAGAAACACACTGAGGAGGTCACCAGGATGCGGAACGACTTCGAGAGGCAAGTGCGAGGTCAGTGTCTCGCGCGCACGTTGCGGGCGGTGGCGCGGAGCCGGCGGGAGGCAGGGCGCCGCGGGGCCTGTGAGCGCGGGGCTCCCCCGGGTGCGCAGAGGGGGGAGGGCACCTCCTGAGGTGACGGGCCGTCAGAGCCCCGGCGCGGCCCCCTTCCGTGGGAGCTGGGGGCCGTGGCCACCGCCTAGGCCCCGCTCCCGGCACGGGCCGGTGGCCCGGAGCGTGTGCTGGTCACTCGGTCTCGTGGGCAGTGTTCTTAGGGTGGTCTTTTCCAGGGGTCCTGGCCTGAGGAGGCCCCATCTCGGAAGTCTGTCTGGTTAATAATTGAGCCCCATCTGTGGCTGGTGGCCACCTGGGCCGCGGCGAGTGCCACTAGGGTCAGTGGATGCTCAGCTGTTGAGAAGCCCCGTGCAGGGCTTGGTCAGCAGTGCCAGCCCCTGGCAGAGGACAGCGGACGGTGGTGAGGGCTGGACGTGTCCTCTGTGGGCGTCGCAGGAAGAGTCTCCGCCTCCGCCCACCTGCTCCGTGGCGTGCCTTGCCCCGCAGCCTCTGCCCGGCTGCAGCGCGTCTAGGGGCACAGGCCGCCTGTGCTCCACCTGCTGAGCTGCACTGTTTGCTGCCGCCTCGCAGAAATCAAGGCCAAGTACAATAAGAAGATGAAGATGCTTCGGGATGAGCTTGACCTGCGGAGAAAGACCGAGATCCATGAGGTGGAGGAGAGGAAGAACGGCCAGATCAACATGCTCATGCAGCGGCACGAGGAGGCATTCACCGACATCAAGAACTACTACAATGACATCACGCTCAACAACCTGGCCCTCATCAACTCCCTGAAGGTATCGCGCAGGCTGGGCCGGTGTGCCGACAGCTCCCGACCCATCAGACCCAGCACCCTGCCTGTGAGAATACTGATAATGCCCCTCAGTGCCCTTGACTGAAGCTCACGGCTGAGGCAGCATCTCTGTGCCCGCAGCTGGGAGCTGTCAGGACTCTGCCCCGCCGTAGCTGATGGGTACGGGCTCGGGCAGACCGCAGTGGGGCTGCAGCACGTGGCACAGGCAGGCGCCTTGGTCACCCAAGTACCGGCAGTGATAGAGTTCCCACAATGCCCCTTGGGGCATCGTGAATACATCTCATGGAACTGCATTTTGGGAAATTCAGAATAAGTTAAAATTGTGCAGAACACTCTGTTTGCACATGAGTCAGGTCTAGGGGGTTCGCGTGTGAGCCGCCGGCAGGCACGGTCTCGGGGCAGGCGAGGCCACAGTGCTGCCTGCTGAGCCCCCCGCACCCGCCCTATGCTGACAGGAGCAGATGGAGGACATGCGGAAGAAGGAGGACCACCTGGAGAAGGAGATGATGGAGGTGTCCATGCAGAACCGGCGCCTGGCAGACCCTCTGCAGAAGGCTCGGGAGGAGATGAACGAGATGCAGAAGAAGCTCGGGAACCACGAGAGGGACAAGCAGATCCTGGTGGTGAGTGTCTGCCGAGCTCGCCCTGGCTCCGGAGAGAAGGGCCGTCAGCCCACCCGCTCCTCAGGCCCGGGGCCCGGCGGGAGGGGCCCGACTCCGTCCTGGGGCCGCAGTCCGTGCGCTGTGAGAGGTGTCCCCGCTACCCGACCCGTGGGGCTGGGCCGCTTGTGCCTTTGAGCCTGTTCTTTCTGGTGGTTATTTTTGGCCTTCCCCCCCCTTGGGGGCCTGCACGACGATCACGTGGCCGCCCGCATGCTGAGTGCTTTCTGCCCGCACCCTCTTTTCTCTCCAGTGCACAAAAGCACGTTTAAAAGTCACGGAGAAGGAGCTCAAGGACCTACAGTGGGAACACGAGGTGCTGGAACAGCGGTTCGTCCAGGTGCGTGGCCAGCAGGCCGGGCTCCAGCCGCAGAGGGCCCTCCCCAGTGCCTGCCTGTCTGCTTCTCGAAGGCCTGCATGCCGGGCCGGGCCTCTGGGTTTGGAGGTGGGAGGCCCCACCGCCCGCCCCTCTGCCCTCAAGAGGCAGAGGCCTGTGGCACGTCCTGTAGGCGGCCCGGGGTCTCAGGCGGGCTCCCTGGTGGGCGGCAGGTACGTACATGTGTCTAAGTCCCATCACGCACACACCGTGGGCTCACGGACCCCCGGGTCCATGAGGAAGTGGGAGGGTGCTCCTGCTGCTCCTGCTGCTCCTGCGGCTCCTGCGGCTCCTGCTGCTCCTGCTGCTCCTGCGGCTCCTGCGGCTCCTGCGGCTCCTGCTGCTCCTGCGGCTCCTGCGGCTCCTGCTGCTCCTGCTGCTCCTGCTGCTCCTGCTGCTCCTGCTGGTTCTCACGGGGTAGTGGCTTCCGGCGTCCTCCAGGCCCTCATGTGGCTGTGACTCCGTGCGCCATGGAGGGTGGGGTCGCCCCGGGAATGCCCCCAGTGGCACCTGCACTGTGGCCTCGTGCTCACGTCCACCTCTCGCTCCCGGCGAGTGCGCAGGTGGCTGAGCCGGGGCCCGTGAGGGACAGCCGCTCCGCCCCGCGCCGTTCCCGGCATCACTGCTGCGGCTTGTGCCGCTGCGCGACCGTCTCAGGGAGGCCCCCTCCTAGCGGTGGGGTCACTGGGCCAGGAGGTTTGCATTCGGGTTTCCAGTAGAGTGAGTCCAGAGGGCTGTTCTGAGCCCGTCGCGCACAGGGCCCGAGGGGCCGCCTCCGGCCCGCACGCACGCACAGCCTCGCCGGGGTTGTGGGGGGACGCGACTCCCTGGACGCGCGGTTCTGAGGTTCCCGGTGCGGCAGGGATGCCCTCCTCCGTCCCGGGGTCCGCCGTCTCCGTGAGCTGTGGCACGTGCAGCTTCTCACTCACCTGCGGAGATTCACAGCCGCAGACGGCGTTGATGGGACGGGCCCGGTTCCGTCCCGTACACTCAGGGACATCCATCGTGGCAGACCTGGATTCAGCTTCTTCAGAGATGCCTGCGAGGGGCCCGCAGGCTGGGGCCGAGCAAAGGAGTCACAGCAGATGGTCGCCTGGTGGCCTCTGGGAGGAGAGGGTCAAAGGGTGTTCCCTTTTCACATTTCTACAGAGCCCTGGTTTTCTCACAGGTAACAGTAATAGGAGATGAAAGATACGGTTGATGGACAGGCAGGTGGCTCCCGGGCTGTGCTCTAGATCTGTTTGTGGGGCACGTCAATCTGGGGTTCTAGGACCAGGGGCAGAGGAGGTCGGTCCCCAAGAGGCCCCCTGCACACCACCTGCTAGAGTCTGTTGCCCGTGTCCGTCTGGAGCCCACTGCTGTAACTCAGGGGCAGCCTGGCCTGACCCCCTGGGACCTCTCCAGGCCTTGCCAGTGCGCCCTGCCGCTTCCTGAGACAGCGTCCCAGGGAGGGTCCAGCCGGTGTTTCCTCCTCTCCCCGAAGTGTGGACAGCTGCGCTGTCGCAGGGAGGAGGGTGTGGGCACCGGTGTGTAGACGCAGACCCGCGGTGGCCGACGCTGAGGAGGCGGTGGCTCTGCTGCAGTGCGCCCTGGCACGGGGCAGAGGCCCCAGGAGCGCGTGTGACCCGCCGCCCGTCTGCAGGTGCAGCAGGAGCGGGACGAGCTGTACCACAGGTTCACCGCGGCCGTCCTGGAGGTGCAGCAGAAGGCTGGCTTCCGGAACCTGGTCCTGGAGCGCAAGCTGCAGGCGCTGAGCACCGCCGTGGAGAAGAAGGAGGTGCAGTTCAGCGATGGGTGCTGGCGGCCTCCAACCTGGACCCCACGGCCCCTGACGCTCGTGTCCCGCAAGCTGGAGGTAGGCTGCTCACGGCTCCCGACGCGCCCCATGCGGCTGCCACCAGCACGTGGTCTGGGCTCTGGTTGGGGGCCCCCTCGTCTCCCTTCTGTGATCGCTGTGCAGATCCTCAGCTGCGGGGAGCATGTCCCAGGCCTGTGGCACCTGGCCTCCACCCTCTCACTGGCTTTGCTCTTGTCCGAGACCCCCCTAGCCCCTTCTTCACCTATGAGTCAGCTCAGCAGTCAGACTCTGCATCTCAAGCCATTCTCAAACCTCTGGGCCCAATCTTGGGCTTCTGGAGGCCGACAGACCTAGACCTGGGGTCAGCTGAGTCATCTGCACTCAATGAGGCCGCTGCCAGCGTCCCCCTGGACACTATGATGGCCTGCTCTGCGTGGGCGGTCGGGTCAGGGAAGCCCAGGCCTTTGTGGTGGTGCCGGGGATGGCTGCCCAGAGCGGTCACATCTGGACAGGGGTTACAGCCTTCATTCACTCGAGTCAAGTTCTTTGGGGCACTCTTCGGTGCTGGGACTGTCCTGGGCACAGGGGACAGCAGTAATAGGACAGATGAGGCCTCAGCGCCCATGGGTGGCTGGGTCAGCTGATGCACCAGCACCGTGGCCTGCTGGGCCCGCCGTCTCTGTGACCCGCCGTGAGCGCAGCGCTGGCAGCCGGGGGACTCTCCCGCCTCCGATCCTGGGAAGGACAGCTGGTCCTGTGGCCGGACGAGGCCCTGCGCTGCCAGCGAGTGGCAGGGGGATGGACAGCCCTGCCCTGGTCCCAGCGCCGTGGGCCAGGGTGGCCGTGCGTCAGCTCTCGCCTGCCCTGGCCAGTTACCCGGCTTCGTGGGCAGGATCCCTGTGCCGGGGCGACTTCCAGGCGGCAGGTCAGGGTGTGAGGGCCCCCCAGGCCGCAGTGGCGGTGGGGGTGGCTCCAGAGCCAGCCAGGCCCGGCTCATCTCACCACCCAGACGGAGTTCTCGTGGAGAGCCGGGTCCTGTGTCCCCTCTCCCTGGAGACCTCCCCACCGGCTTCTCGGAGGGGGGTGTCTACCTCAGTTGGGCCAGGCCGTTCTTCCCTGCACATCTGGGGCACCTGCTGGAGCCCCAGACCCTGGGCCACCCTGTCTGCCTCGGCCCAAAGACGAGTCTCAAAATCACGTCTGCCTCTCTCCTCAGGATGTTTTGGAGTCAAAGAACAGCGCCATCAAGGACTTACAGTACGAGCTGGCCCGGGTCTGCAAGGTACGGGATCCCCGTGCCCAGGGCCGCGCCCGTCCTGGTGACCCTCACGGGGCCTGCCGGCGCGCGCCGGTCACAGGGCCATCTGTCCCGTCCAGCAGATCCGCCTCGCACCCTCACACCATAGCACTGACCTGGCCTCCCGCGCTCCCCCAGACTCAGGCCACCATCCCCCAGCAAGGGACAGTCAGGGTCTAAGACTTTCCCACCCCTTCGTAAGTCTAATGAAAGCCGCACACCCTCCCCTTGCCCCCGCCGCACCCGGGCGTGGGCCCCTGCAGCTGGAGGGCGTGAATGCCCTGACCCGGTCCCTGCCCACCTGAGCAGTGAGGGCTGGCCCTGCACCCAGTGTGCCCAGCTCCGTGGCAGAGCCACCCGCTCGGGGCCTTGCCTGTGGGGTGCAGACAGCGCTGCCTGAGGACGCATTCACAGCGGCAGCCCCCCGAGTGACTTAGATGCGCCCACGGATCTGTGGGTGGACGTGACCTCTGCGTCTGTCGCCGCCTGGATGAAGGCAGTGCCTGTTGCTGGTCTTGGGCCTTCTCTTGGCCCTCCCCGCCCTACCGCCCCATCTGGACGCTTCCTCAGATTCCCTGGCACCCCGATACTTATGTGCATAAGATTAGGGCCATCTCCTGGTCTGTGCAGCCTCTTGGGGGATCTCTAGAGGTTGTATCTGATTGTCAGGAGGCCCCCGTACCCTAGTGAAGAGTGGAAGCCAGGTCAGCCCCCCAGTCTCTCCCTGGAGCTCGGCCTCGGTTTGCCTCTGTACCCCTCCACTGCAAGCTCCGGCACCCTTTTCTGGACGACGGTTGAGGATAACGAGGCCCCTTGGGCTCTTGCTGCGAGTTAAGCCAGGCCACGCATTTCTCATGCGTCAGCTCTTCCGACCCTCAAAGCGTCCGAATGAAATGAACTGCGTTGAAAACACCCACGTCCCAGAGGAGAGGGAGCAGAAGACCCGTGGACCGGCCCGAGCTGCTGGGTATGGGCGGGGGCCGCCAGCATGCTCCCCGGGGGCAGGAGATGGGCGCCTCTGGACAAGACGGGGAACGTGTACACATGGGGGGCGAGCCGGGGCGGCCTGGGGACGGTGGAGCCAGGAGCAGGCCCAGACCATGGTGCTGCTCTGAGTCTGTCCTTCCGCCTCGGTCTCCCTGGCTGTGGGGCAGGGGGGGGTGACGGCAGCGTCGGCCACCGTGGGTCACCTGCGCTCAGGATCAGGTCCGGCAGAGTGAGCAGCTGGCGAAGGTCGGCCGTGTGGTTCGCCGGCACCATCTCCTACCACGGAGCTGGGGGCCTGAGCAGGGGGCAGCCTCGCCGTTGCCCTCGCCCCCCGGGCAAGCCCGTGCTGTGGGCCCGGCCCCTCCCACACTGCTCTGTCCCCACAGGCCCACAACGACCTGCTGCGCACCTACGAGGCGAAGCTCCTGGCCTTCGGGGTTCCCCTGGACAACGTGGGCTTCAAGCCCCTGGGAGACGGCTGTGATCGGCCAGACACTGGGTCAGGGCCCCGCAGGGCTCGTGGGCACCCCAACGTAGCCCCCGCCTGGGGCTTCTCCCTGGACGACACCCCCTTTATGCAGCAAGGACAGCAGGTGTGTGTTTTTGAGATTTGTCTGGTCAGCAAATGAAGGCTTTTCACGTTGGCCCACGTGTCCTGTGCCATCAGAGACTTTATTGGTGCCCAAGTCACAGTCACCACAGGGAAATGGGAGGCAGAACCCCCGCAGCGGAGGGGGGCCTGAGGCTCCTCGAGGGGCGCGGAGCCCACCGTGCGGGTCGGGGGTGGCTCGGGGGCCACGGCGACGGGATGGCGCCCACTAGGCCCGCTGGTTTATGTCAGCTCCCTGCGGTACGTGGTGTAGGACCAGGGGTCTCAGCAGCAGGGGGACGTGGAACTTTCGGGTCTCGTTGCTGATGGTGAAGACGACCTGGGAGAGCAGAAGCAGGCTGCGGGCAGAGTGCGTGGGCCGCACGCGGCCACCAGCAGCCCGGCCCCAGGGCTCCAGGACGTGAGCCAGAGCTGGAGGCCCGGCACTGGGGCACTGGAGAGCTATGGCCAGGGCCGAATGCTCCCCAAAGAAGTGTTCAGCTTTAGGGACCCCTGGGCTTGCCGGGGCTGCCAAGGGGTCCACCCTGAACAGGGCCTGGTGAGGGGGAGGCTTGTGAGGTCGGGCCCAGTGAGTGGGACGGGGCTTGGTGGCACCCTCAGCCGCCCCCCACAGCCTGGCCCCAGCAGGGCAGGTCACCGTTCTTCTGGCGGGCTGAGGGTGACTCACCTCACGTACGGGTAGAAGCTCTCTGCCCCCTTTGCTTCCAGTAGCCCTCGGTGTCGAAGGACAGCTTGTAGGTGCCCACCTTCATCTGGCCTGCCGGCAGGAGCCCAGGGGCAGCGGGCCGTCGTGGTCAGTGTAGCTGGGGGGTGGGAGAGGGGATGGGGGGTCCCCAGCCTCAGAAACCCTGTCTCAGGGCCTGTGGCTGTGGAGTGGGTCCAGGGACACGTTGAACAACCCAGAAAGCAGAGGGGGGAAACCTCCCACCATCTACCCCAGGAGCAAACTCACTTTACACCCGGCCTACATTTTCCCAGATTTTCTCTATGCATCAGTATTCTTATTTGCAAACTTGCAGTGCATGATGCCATTCGCATTGTTTTATAAGCCGGGAGTTTTTTCATTGGCTGCATTGTGCATGGCTTTCTGGGTCGGTCACTGTCCAGACCCCCCATCTGCACGAGCCCGGTTCCCAGCTGCACTGAGCACCCGAGGGACCTGAGGCCTGTGGCTTTGCTCCCGCCAGCTGTGCTTTCAAGCGTCTGTTACGCCAGGATGAGAAAGAGCATCACATCCCAGCGGTCCCTGGGGCGTGGGAGTGGGTCCATACGACCCCCGCCCAGGGACTCAACATGCTCTTCCAAGACCGCAGCTGACCCTCACAGGGGGCCTGGACCCCCAGCTTTCGTGAGGGGCTGAATGCAGAGGGGGTGCACTCCACACTCTCAGGCCCTGAACCTTTGGGGCCCGGCCCCCCCACTTCCACCACCAGAGGAGCCAGCCTCCTTCAGGCCGAGGGCCTGGGGGACCTGCTCACAGGGCCGGCCATGGTGCCAGCCTGGGCGGGGCCTCCCCCAGCAGAGCCCGAGCGAGGGGCACGGGACCAGCGTGGGCGGAATCCAGAATCCCGGAATCCCCAGAATCCGGCGTTTCCCCTCGCCTCCTGCGGCCTCAGTGTCCCGGCCCATAAAGGGGGTGATCATGGAGCCGGCCCGCAGGGTGTGGTGAGGAAAAAAAGAACAGAAATACCACGCTGCCTCGCACAAGGTTACCTGTTAAACGTGGTGACGATGAGGCCTTTCAGAAGCCAGCTCAGGCCTTACCCAAGCCAGGCCTCAGGGGTGTGAGGCTGCCCCAGAAGGGAGGGCACTGGCTGGCGCACCTGGCGCACCTGGCGCAGCTGGCTCCGGGAGTCAGCAGGGGGCTGTGGGGCAGCGGTCAGCGCTGCCGTCGGCCCTCAGCGCCCACACTGCTCGCTGGCTGGATCCTTGCTCTGGTCACAGGTCAGAGTGCAGGACCAGCCCTGTGCTCAGGTCCTGCCCCAGACCTCCCTCCTACCTCGTCCTCAGTTCGGTCCACTGCTGGCCGTGATCCTCGAGCCTGGACAGACGGAGGCCGAGGCCCTGGGCGGGGAGCCCCGAGGCCGTGTCCAGCACATGTGTGGTCAGTGGGCTGCTGACCGTCCCCATGCCTCTGTCCTGGGCCATGAGAGGGGCAGGGATGACTGTGTGAGGCTCAGCCTTGTGTCCACAGCAACTGCAATGAGGCAACAGCCTCAGAGTAAACAGCCCCAGGGGCAGCGTCCCAAACTGCGCCTTGGCTGGAATTTCTCATCAGCCGTCCAAGGCTGCAGTGTCCGTAAACCACACGGCCCGTCCCCCATTGCCCCCACCGGGGCTCCCTCCCCTCCCCCCAGCCACTGAAAGGCACCTCTGACAGGCAGGCCGCCCCTCCGGCCCCTTTCCACCTGGCCAGCACTGGCCAGGATGGCCAGCTGGGTCTCCTTGTTCTCCCAGAATCCACCTCTTTGTGCCCTGGCTCATGAGTCACCCCAGACCTTAGTCTCAGGCAAACTGGGGGACAGGAACCACGGTCCATGTGTCACCGGAGCGTGCACAGCCTCACGGCGGCCCCCGAGCTCATTCCCGGTCGACCAGAACAGCTCCAGGTGGCCAGAGGCCACCCCACTCTGCAACCAGCCTCCAGCCTCGGGAAACAGGTAGCTTCCCATGTCACGGCCCAGGACTGGGGGCGGGGCAGACATGTTTCTGACCAAACGGGGAGGAGGGGGGTCATTTTGGTGCCCGCTGGGAGGGCCCCAGGGGGATTTGCTCAGGATGGGGCAAACTGGGCGAACAGACCTGTGGGGGAGACACGTGGAGGTTCCTCCCGCCGGAAGTGGATGAGTGCAGGGGACCTGCGGGGCTGGGCGGGGCTGGGGGGTAGGGTGGTTCTCCGGGGAGCTGGGGTGGGCGGGGCTGGGGCGGGGCTGGGGGGGATAGGGTGGTTCTCCGGGGAGCTGGGGTGGGCGGGGCTGGGCGGGGACGAGGGCTGGGGCAGGGTTGGGGGGGTCAAAGACGTGTTTACTAAGTTTCAACCAGTTAACCCGGCGCCTGCTCGGCCCCCACTGCGGTTTGCCTGACTCCGCCATGGAGGGCACGCCGCTCTTCTGGGTCCTCGGCTGACGGTGCTGCCCAGTGTTTCCCTACCTGCCCAGCTCTAGGTCCCCAGGCAAGCTGGCAGCATCCTCTCCTGGGCGGCCGACCAGCCCAGCCGAAGGCAGGAGGGGCTGCCCATAGCTGCGGTGGCCACTGCGGTCACAATCCGGGTGCAGTGGAGGCAGCCGGCCACGCCGCCCTGTTGCCTAGCTGCTGACGCCCTTTTTGTCCAAGGACTATCGACCTGTCCCATCCAGGACAAGTGCAGTGTCAGGCGGAGGTGCCGGGAAACCAGCAGGTGCAGCTGGAGTGGCCCTGGGGGCCGCCAGGTGACATGGGGATAGGACCGTCAGGAGACAGGAGACCCGGAGCCCAGCAGGGGTCAGGCAGCACGCATTCCTCTGAGCCTCCTCTTAAAAAACGGGGCGTGGTTGCCAGCAGCTGCCCGCTGGGCTGGAGGGGCAGGTGACCGCCCACTCCCTGCACGAGCCTGCGAGACAGTGAGGAATGAAATGCTTCCTTATCGGTGAGCTCTGCGAGCTGCACACACCGTGTGCACATCTCAGGTCAAGCCCTGTGCTTTGAAGGAGGAACTGCACAGGGCCATCTCGGAGGCTGGGGGCACGTTAGGAATGCGGTTTGTTGCCGAAGGGGAGGAGGAGGGAGCAGACCTCTCTACTCGTCTTGAATTGCTCAGCCTTCCAGGACAGGGCAGGGGTCAGCCCTGGTGGGAGGTGGAGGTGACCACCACCCGGCCTCTGTGGGCTCCCCTCCCACAGGACCGAAGGTCAGTCCCAGCGTCTCTGCCAGCATCACCCCGTAGCTCCGCCCCTCGCCCACAGCCCCTGCTGAAAGCCACCGAGTATTTGAAGGGTTGCGTCCCAGTGATGCGGGACAGGGCAGACTTCCTCGGGCTGGTGGGAGATGACGCCCCCCACCTAGAGAAGAGGGTTTGGTGGAGAGTGTAGAAATGATTCAACACACACGCCAAAGTTAGAGTCAAAAAGAAAGTGCATTAGAAAAGGGGTCACACTCCACGGGCAGCGTGGTCTCGGAGGCAGACAGCGGGAGGGGCAGCGAGAGGGGTGTGGAAAGGCGGAGGGAACCCTGAGTGTTCGGGGAACTCAGTTCATATCTCACTCTGTAGCTCCTGTGACTCAGCTTCCTTAACCCATTTCCTCTGGTCCGAGGGACGTGCGTGAGGAAGGGGAGAGTGTGCAACGGGAAAAGGTAAGACCACGTGGGGCGAAAGGCCAGCGGGCGGTTCCCAGCCTTTAATCCGCAGCTTCCCCGTGGTCTTAGCCACAGGGAGTGACTTCCGGGTCCCGTTTCCCCTCCGCAGCTGTGGGGACAGGCTTGTCAGCCGTCCCAGCAGGAACCTCCCTGTGTTCCGCAGGCGTCCTCCTGGCCGGGCCGCAGGGCCCGATCAGCGCGTCGCAGCCTCTGCCTGTGGCTTGATGAACATGTTTCATTCTCTTGCCTCCTCCCTGCATCGCTAGGCGGGTAGACGGGGAAGGGAAACAAACTATAGATGCGTCTTCTCTTTAAAGATGCGTGGAGTCCGCGGCCTCGCCGCCCCGAACGTGCCCGGTCTCTCCTGATCGCGGAGGCCTAAGCGGGGTCGGGGCCTGCTTGGCACTTGGCTGGGAGACCACCTAGAAATACCAGGTGCTGTTGGTGTTAAAAAAAAATAATTCATGGGAAAAAGGCGAAGACAGAACGGATATTCATTACCGAAACCCACAGTTTGCGCAGAGACTCTTCATGAGCCCGGCTCAGGGAGAGGGACAGATGGGTCACTGTTCCAGGCTGTGGGATTCGGATGGCCGGGGTTACAGATCGGCCTTCGGAACCCGTCCGCGCAGGAGCAGGCCTGAGACGCGCTCTGGGCTCCCTCGGCAGCGGGCGGCGACTCATGCAGGAGAGGGCACGATGCGGCCCTCACGGCCCTGTGTGCTGCTCTGCGTACTCGAAGTCCTTCCCGGTTCTAAGAAAAACGTGGCCGCTCGGAGCTGTCGGCCCCTCACTCGCCCAGTGTAGCCGTTCACCCTGCTCTCCCCTCGGGTCCGCCTGGACTCTCACCCATCAGGCTCACGGGAGTCCTGAGATCCTGGGCCATCGTGGACTTTATCTGTGAGCGGGCGGCCAGGAACGACCAACCGCGTGCATGTCTGACTGCCAATAGCATGTCCGTTGCCTCTGTTTAACAAACATAAGTTTAAAGGTACAATAAGAATGTCAAGATGGAAATGGGTGAACCCCGGGGGTCCCAGGTACAAAGGGAGGCCTTAGAGAAGCCGCTGTGTTGGGGGGCTGGAGAACACCGCATGCAGGCGAGGTGCGCAGGGGCCCAGACCCACTTCCGGCTGTCCCCATAGCTGGTTCTCAGCAGGGGCGGGCGAGGTCACCCTCACGGTCATTCTCAGTACCCCTGAGTGGAAGGAGGCTCCGGGGGGGCCCAGGCTCAGTGCAGAGGGTGGCGGCCTGGAGGGAGGCGCACGGTGCACTCTGCCTCCCTGACCGTACACCTCCTCCTCGCAGAGAAAGCAGTGCCTCTGCGCAGGCTCTGAACGCGGAGGCTCCCAGGCCTCACCCTCCCTTCACGCCCCCGGGTCCAGCACTGAAGACAGAGTGTGTCCTCTGGTGCATGATGAGACTTGACTTTTCCCTGAAACGTTTGCTCGCACTCCCTGCAAACAAAGGACTTCTCGGCTGACTGTGTGCTCTGGTGTCTGATGAGATGCGACCCATCATCAAAGCCCGCGCCCACCACTCTCCATACTTGACTCTTACAATCCTTGACACCCCTACTCCCGCAGATTGATTTGCCTGTGTTCCCTGGATTCACTTTCTGGCTTGTGCTGGGCTCTGCCTCCATCATTCTCTCACACTCCCTAGGGCTCCCCATTTGTCCTTTTGAGTGGTGTGGAAAAGGCCCTTGAAGGCCCTGGACCTTCAGCCTTGTCATTCCAGCTGCGGGGGTCAGCGTGCCGCTGCTGCTGCCGAGAGAGCCTCTGGGCGGGGCTCCTCGGATCCGAGGTGTTTCCTCACAGATGTTCCTGGGAGGCTCTGAGGGGGGGCGACTGCGTCTCATGTGCTGGCCGAGGAGTTCCTGACTGGGGAAGGACAGAGAGCAGGAGGCGCACGGATGGATCTCTGGCTTTGTTTCTGCAGGAAGAGAGAATTTTGGTCAGGGCAGATGCCGACAAGGCTGCCTGGGCGTGTTGCTCGTCTCCGGTTGAGACCTGCCCGCTGGTGACTCCTGGAGTGTCGACCATGCAAGCTCTGTCTTCCCGCGAAGCGTTCCTCTGCAGTCTGTCTTTTCATTCCATTTTTATGCACTACATCACCTTCGGAAACCCGGAAGCCCACTCGAGGGCCTTTTCTATGTTTGGCCCGGACTGCGGACTTGTGAAGAAGCATCCGAGGCAGTTTTGCTCCTCGTGGAAGATGGAGCTTCAGTACCTTTCCCCACACGCAAGTATCTTGTAAGTCATGTTAAAGAGAAAAACCACAGGCCCCCAAATGGGGCCACGCATGCTAATAGCCCTGAAACCGAACCTAGATTTTATAGCTCATTGAACTGTAGTTTCAGCTTATACTTCATTGATTATAGTTTCAGCCTCTCCTAGACAGTTAATCTCAATCAA